>NC_081351.1:10793383-10843557 GCF_029784015.1 Lycium ferocissimum
AAATGGCATTTTCCTTAACAAGAATATCTGTACAAAGAACTCCGGAGTTTGGGATTGTAGGTGTGTTGATTCTTCGAAGCAACAAAATTGATTGAAGGTGTACATCTTTGGAACCTACGACCTCACATGAATGGGTTCGTGCTAGCAAAGAAAATTTTGAGAACATGTTATTAATGGATGACCATAGAAAATGACTGCAACAGATTTGTCCAAAAGTGCCACCAGTGTCAGATTCATGGAGACTTGATAAAAGTCCCTCCAATAGAAATAAATGCTATGACATTACCCTGGCCATTCGCCGCTTGGAGCATGGACATCATAGGACCAATTGAGCCAGCCACGTCAAACAAACGTCGTTTCATCTTGGTTGTCATAGATTACACCAAGTGGGTGGAAGTAGCGTCTTATTCATCGGTGACAAAGAAAGTGGTCAGGGACTTTATGCGTAACAACATCATATGCTGATTTGGCATCGTAGAGTCAATCATAATAGACAATGGGGCTAATCTGAATAGCCACTTGATGAGAGACATGTGTGCACAGTTCTGGATCACCCATCGGAATTCAACCGCATATCGACCACAAATGAATGGGGTTGTAGAAGCCGCCAACAAAAACATCAAGAAAATCCTCCGGAAGATGATTGACAACTACAAAGACTGGCATGAACAATTGCCTCATGCATTGCTGGGCTACCGCACTATAGTTGGAACTTCGTGGAGCCACTCGTACCTATTGGTATATGGCACCGAAGCAAATACCCAACCGAAGTAGAAATCCCTTCACTTCGGATAATACAAGAAGCTGAGTTGGACGATGCAGAGTGGATCCGTAAAAGGTATGAGCAGCTGGCTCTGATAGATGAAAAGAGAATGATCGTTGTTTGCCATGGTCAACTGTACCAGCAAAGAATGGACGTGCTTTCAACAAGCGTGTGAGAACTAGGGTGTTTCAAATTGGGAAATTAGTACTCAAACGAATATTCCCTAACCAAGAAAGTTTGCACCAAACTGGCAAGGGCCCTCTATGGTACGAAAAGTGTTGTCAGGGGGAGCGGTAGTGTTTGCTGAAATGGATAGTTAAGAGTGGCCAAAAGCAATAAATTCAGATGCCATCAAAAGATACCACGTGTGAAGAAGCTTGCAAAGATTCAGAGTTTCTATAGTTTAGGTGTTCTTTAGTTGCATTCTCTTTATGTGTAATTTTTCATATCTTTTAGAAAACCAAATCCAAAATTATGTACGAACTACGCAAGTACCTGATTCCCTGTACTTATAAGGAGATACGTAGGCGCTTTTCCAAGCTCGGTCGCTTTAACCCAATAAATCCAAAATTATACATTTTGAACTATGTTATGATCTGATTCTTACTTGGGATACGTAGGCTCTCGTTTGAGTTCGGTCTCACAAAATAAATTCCAATATGCTTACCCTGAACTACGTTTCGACCTGATTCCTGAAACGAGATACGTAGGTGCTCTTCCGAGCTCGGTCATTCCAAACAAAATTTTCAATAAACCTTAGGAAACTTGAAATGATGGACAAGAGAAAGATAAAGGTAACCCACAAGGAGTTTCGTCGAAGGTTTGTGAGTTTTTTGAGAAAGATCTCAAAAAATTCCTCAAGCCCAAAGAAATCAAGAAATGACAAGTACATGGATGTATACCGGGGCAAATGTATTTTGGGGTCTCAAAAATTCCTTCGACATAGCGAGACTCAAGTTGGTACAAAACAAGCACAAACTGGGGCAAAATTTTCGAAGGGGATTCGAAAATTTCACAAGTCGAGATCAAGAAAAGAAAAAGGGATAGGAGACCTTGCTTGAGTAACTAATGTCATGACATTAAAAAGGCGTATATAAAATATTATTTTCAAAACGTATATAATGTGTATATATATATATATATACGTATCATCAGCATATGATAAATGGTTCTCACTCTACTAGGGGCTTGAAGCAGGGTGACCCCTTGTCACCAACTCTTTTTGTCATGAGGGGGCAGCAAGTCTTGAGAACTTGAATAGTACATTTGAAGATCTTGCTTTTAAAGGATATGGCACGCCAAAATAGAGCCCTCCATTAACCATTTATCATATCTTGATGATACCATACTTTTTTTGCTGGTCATTTGATCTCGTGTCATTGAAGAGAGATGATGAAGATCTTGAAGGACTATAAGAAGACATACGGTCGGCTAGTTAATAATGACAAAAGCTCTTTCTATGTACATGAGAAAAAGCAGATGTGGTTAGCAGGATTAAAAGGAAAACTGGTATGAGAAAAGGTTCTTTTCCTTTTACATATTTGGGATGTCCAGTATTCTATGGTAGAAGGAAAATTGTCTATTATAAAAGTCTGATAAAGAAGGTGATAAATAGAGTGATGTCTTGCCAAAAATTTATACTCTTGTCATTTGGTGGAAGGTATATATTAATTGCACATGTTTTACGGATTAATGAGTTATTTATTATGCAATAATAATCGAAAGGTGTTATAGACCAATTACATAAGATCTTTGCCAGTTCTTTTGTAGTGATTTCTGCAGTGTTAAAGGCAATGATATTTTGGGGTGGCTTGGGACAAAATGTGTTTGCCAGTGATGAAGGTGGTCTTGGTGGCGCATGATATATCCAAAGCATTTTTTGCAAAACTTTGGTGGTCACTGCATGATATATCCAAAGCATTTTTTGCAAAACTTTGGTGGAATTTTAGAACTAACATCTCTTTATGGGGAGCCTTTGTGAGTAACAAGTATTGCAAGAAGTTGCATTCATCTATAGCATTATTGCCAAAGGAGCATCAAATGTGTGGAAGAAATTAGTGGCGGTGAGAGATGATGTAGAACATCGGATATGATGGCAATTGAAAGGAGGTACTTCTTTCCGGTTTGATAATGGACAAAACAAGGTGCTTTGTACTTTGTTGATAATGAATAGTCATTGATGAAGAGATAGAGGTGAAGGAATTTATATACGATGGGAAGTGGAATTTGCCAAAATTACAAGAATTTCTTGCTGAAGAAACTGTGGAATACATACAAGATACCATTAGCCCAAAGCTGATAATGATAAAGCTTGGTGGATGGGTGAAACAAATGGAAAATTCACAATCAAAAGTGCATGGGAGGAAACTAGACTAAAGCAAGATAGTCTTGAAGCTTATAGATATATATATATATATATATATATATATATATATATATTTATGGAGAGTTTGGAAAAGGTGCATAGTAACCGATGACTATATAAGAGAATGCATATCAATATTGTCTCAAGGTCTTGGTGTTGTCAATTACCATAATAGAAACCATGTCCTATCTTTTTCACTTCTCCAATAGCTTTCAAGCTTTGGAAACATTTGCTTCTTGTGCGAGGTTTTAACATAGTCTCCTCGTCTTCATTTGTAGCAAATCATTATTCTATGGTGGAAAGCCAAAGCACCTTTAAAGCTACAAGGGATATTTTTCAAGCCATGCGCGTTATCATTATGTGGGAGATCGGAAAAAGAAACTCAATCAAACATGGCAAACATACATCATATAGCGGAATGGTATACCAGGTTCAACAAGCAGTACATCATCTGATCAGAGTGAAACATCCTTGGTTAGACTTATGCACATCCATGGGTTATAGACTATAAGCCAAATCCCGTCATATTTCGCTAGGTTATATGGAAGATGGCACGACATGGATTGAAGTGTATATACAGATGGAGCTTCTCAAGGTAATCCAGGAATCAGCTCATATGGATTTTGCATTAAAAATGATAGAGGAAATATTGTTTATGCTCAGGCCAAGAAGATTGGCTTAGCTTCAAACATTGATGGCAGAAACAATAGCTATCCAGGAAGCTATGAAATATTGTCTAGCTAATAACATACAGAATGTTACATTGGAAACTGACTCTTTGGTACTGAAAAACATACTGCAAGATGTTTGGAAGATCCTTTGGCAAATTGTGGAGAAAGTGGAGCAGATTCAGCAAATAATGGAACAGTTGTAGGTACAAGTTTTGCACACATTTAGAGAAGGAAATCAAATTATGTATTTCCTAGCAAATGCGACATTTGAAGTAGAGAATCCGCTAGAATACACTAACTTTGAATCACTCGGTTACTAGAAAGGAAGATACTAAATTTAGACAAGGCACAAATTCCATCATTGAGGATAAAAACAAGGAAGATTCAGCCTACTTGAAGATGGAGCAAGTCTTTTGCTATTTTCTAATGACAAATTGTAAAACTATCTGACGAGTATGCATACTCAAAGATGGGGAGCAACAATTATTTTTTGTTTCCTGTTTTTGCTGTTGAACTTGATTATTATTAATAAAACATCAGGAGGCCATGTCTCCTGATATAAATTTGCTTAAAATAAAAAAAGAGTGTTTGAGAGCTTGTGAAGCTTTTGATTGTTTGAATTGTTGAGAAGGTTGTTAATTGAGAAATCAATCCCTTTTGGTCTCCTTAAGAGTTTGGTGTTTTTGGATAATCTAAATATATATATATATATATATATATATACATACATACTTTCCAAAAAAATCATCGCCCAAAAACTTTTTAGCTCTGCTAGAAGAATAAAAGCTTTTAAGGAAAATGAGCATCCTTTCCTGCCGAGATATGAGCGGAAGAAGTCCATATGCAGGAAAGGCGATCGACCATATAGGAAACGGACAAATTTTTCTATGGATGCAAGAACAAACAAGCATGGATGTTTTACACTAACATGTTTGCTAGAATTTTCAAAACAGGGTAGCGGTGACAAGCAAAGCGAAGAAAAGTTCCAAGGATGGCAGCACAAAGGGTACGCAAAAGGGTAACGAAGTCCGTCCCAAGTAAAGTTTCCCTTACACTGACAAGTTTGTCCATTTTTGCAGAGCACAATGATTTTACAAAAGAAAAACTTTAAAAGACTACTGGGAGATATAATCACGATATCAGAAGCCGGGTTTCCACTAGAAACAATTTCTGTATCAAGGTATTGATACCCCGGCCTAGACGTCGCATGGCTTGCCTTGATACATTGGCTGAGTGGACGTCCAAAAATTCAAAAATTTAAAATGACGCGTTGATAGCGGGATTGAATGCCGCTACTCACAATCGAGTCCAATCCTTTTTGGAAGATGTAAATCCTATCGACGGGCGGGTACTCTTCCCCGAAGTCCAAAAACAAAGGTGTAAGTCTTGCCATCGAGGTAAGTTTCATTCCTCAAAATGACGATATGGATTAAGAGACTACGTGCCGAAGGGGTTGAGTCGCCGTCCATATATATATAGCTAAAAATAGGTAGCGTAATTCCGATCTTGATGTCCGCAATTGCTGAAATACGAATGTGATTCCTACGTGAAGATTTGCGGTCGCTATTGCAATCTATTTCAAGTTAATGTAATCATGGTTCAGGGATAGTGGTAGTCGTGAGAAAAGCTCTGCCTTTAAATGTGTCGTAGTTAACTTGAAAATTCTGACTAAATGTTGTAATTCTGGACACAGGGGTTAGTGGTCATCATGAAAGGAATATGATCCCGCACTCTGATAAGCAGTCTACATTTAGGTATTTTTGACTATAGGTGATGTTAGACCAACTGGTATACCGCGGTCACCGTATGCGGATAACGGGATGTGCGACACCAGATTTGGACAGTCATCGCGATATGCAATCATGATGTGATGCCAAATTTTCGAGGGTAGTGGACGTCGTAAGAAACAAAAATGGCCCCACACGAGAAAACATGGGTTTCATGATTGACATATCGAGTTACGAAAATGACAACCGGACTGGGTGTGTAGGTTCGCAGAAATGCGGTATAGCCCAACCCAGATCCCAACAGAAGTTATCATTGAACGATGAAAACATTTGACGATGACAAAAAAAATCCGATCGAAGTATTATGATTATTATCCAGAGTAGATCATTTTAAAAAAAAAAAAATCTGCGAAAAACACTCACTTATAGGAGAGAAGAAAGAAAATGAACAAGCATTTGCGAAAAGACGGACATGATATCAAAGGATGACTACAATGTCAACAAAATGGAAAAATGCCACACAGATATGACTACATTAAAATCAAAATTTTCAAAAGACTAACACGTAGGACTCAACATTTGGAAACGAGCTAGAAGCTATCGAAGATGGAAGCAAAAGCCGGATTCAAAATGTGCGGAGCATATGTGGAACTTTTTCTTGGGCAATCGATCAAAAACCGTGTACGAGAGTCAAGCTTTCTATACCGGGGATTGGAGATCATTTCAAGCATCAACACTAATAAGTCCTTTCCAAAAACCGCCTCCGGTTCGGATTTTCAACCGAAAATAGCCAAAGGGGTTCCCACATAAAGGGATATTCCTTTTCGAGCTATCGAGTCGAACTACAATTGGCCTGATTCCCAAAGCTAGGGATATGTAGGCTACTCAAAATTTGAGGCTCGGCCATATTCCTATAGTTATCTTGGGACATCCCGAGATAGTTTAAAGAAAACTCTTATTTTTTCATAGTCCTCATAAAGTCAGAACTACAAACGGCCTGAATTCTCATTTAGCCTGAGATATGTAGGAAGCCCAGAAGCCAGGGTCCGGCCATACTTCCGAAATATTGCGCAAAAAGGACTATAATTTCTATTATTCGATGAAAAATTAGGTTTGTCAAATTCGTAGCTCAAGGATGGCCTTGCCATCCTTGAACTTCGAAGGGGCAATTGTTGACACCTAATTTTCACCTCATAAAAAGTATATTTTAATTTTCATATTTTTCCGAGTCCAAGACGGGGTAAGGATGCCCTTAAAAAATTAAAAATCCCGAGAAAATTATAAAATTGATGTTTAATTATTATTCTGTGAAAATTGACAATTACAAGAAATTACGAGTTATTTATTTTCATAAATGTAAGTCAAAAATAAATAACACACATCCCGTTCCGTCTAATTAGGGAAAATTGTTAATTAAGACGACGTATGAATTACGGTTTACTTTTGACCGGTTTTTTCACACCTTTAAATATTACCCGAAACTATGCCAATATTGGGTTTATATTAAAGCTTGTATTTTAAAATGGCGTATTCCAAATTTTGTTTTTATAAAAAATAAGTTTACGATAGGTTTCTAGACAAATATGACTTTCTACGAAATTTAATATTTAATTTAAATTGGGTACGAATTTTTAAAAAGTGTATATGGGGTCTATTTTAGACTATTTTAAAAACTTCAGGGGGCCTTTATGATTTAAAAAGAAAGGGGCAAAGTTTATACAAAATAAACTTTACCCCCCCCCCCCTTCTCTATTTTCATTTTTCTCTCACCCATTCTAAACCTAATTATTTTTTCATCTCTCCTATTTGAGAGAGATGGATGGCGGCTAGGGTTCCGATTGGGCGGCGCCACCACTGTGCCGCCATGTTTCCACCATCCTATCCCAATTTTTGATCAAAATGGGTATTTCCCCACCATTTCTGAGGTGTGGGATGCCATGGGCGAGCCAAAAGGCTCTAGCCAACTTGTGCCACCACACCTCGATAAGAAATGGTGTGGTGGTGATTTTCCCATCGATCAAACCTCCATTTTGTACTGTTTGCTCGACGTGTAAGGCTCAGATTGATTTTTAAAGGCTTGATTTTTTGTTTTCTCTATCCATTTTTGGCTGATATAGTACGATTTCTATTTTTGTCTCATTACTTAGGTATGAATTTTATCCTTTGTGACCTGGTTTCGTACTATTTTTGCATAATTTTCGCTGGCCTAGTACTAATTGGTACAAACCCGTTGTAAATGGTACTATTTCTGATTTAAATTTGAGTATTAGAAAAAGAAAAGAGTTTTTGGGGGGAAATATGGGATTTTTGAGGACTGATATGTCATTTTTGGGGTTTGGGGGGTTTTTGATTTTGGAAACCCTATAAATACCCCTCACTGTGTTCATTTGAGAGGATCGGAATTTTTGAAGTTTAAGAAACTAGGGCTAGGGTTTATAAGTTCTCTCTAATTTCTAGCTATTCCTATCTCAATATTACTACTACTACACAAATACTATACCACAAAATACAAAAAAAAATTATACATATACTACACTAAAGTATTTTGATTAAGGGGTGGATCTCAGATTTCTGTTTTTGTTGGTGCTTGATTTGTAATTGCTAATCCCTCCTTTGATCTTTTAGTTTCCCCCAAGAAAGGTAACAACCTATTCCATCCTTACTATTCCATTTAATTGCTTAAATATGCCATTTCTATACTTTGTATGTTAGGTATTGCTAAAATGCTTTCCGTTGTTGATTTTTGACCAAATATCTTATTTTGTGCTATTATGATGTCATTTCTATAGTTATTTGGTAGCCTAATCTAGATGTGATGTTTAAAAAATAAAGGATGACACTTGTCTTTTTAATATGGTTCCTTTGTTCCATTGAATGTCATCTGGGTTTTAAAAGTTGTGTTTGGTTTCCTTTAAGTCCTAAAATTCTATGTTGGTTGTGTTATAATGCTATCTTAGTAGTCAGAGGTTCTAAATGGTTTAAACAATGAGATAAGTGCACATTTTAGCCTAGGTTTACTGTTTTATAGAATTTGAAGTTTGTTTAAGTCTAC
The DNA here is from genome assembly GCF_029784015.1 of Lycium ferocissimum. Lineage (NCBI taxonomy): Eukaryota > Viridiplantae > Streptophyta > Magnoliopsida > Solanales > Solanaceae > Lycium > Lycium ferocissimum. The sequence continues at coordinate 10,801,962 of NC_081351.1, forward strand.
TCTTTAAAAAATAAGAAACCTATTTAGTACTAGTTGGATGATATTCTTTGAAAAAGTGATGTCTTAAAATAGTAAAAAAAAAAAATAGAAGGAAAAGTGGTGTTTTTGGCTACTGTTTGTGATATTTGATTTTTATAAGCTTGTTTGAGGTTGAAATCTGTCTAAAATGGAATAAGGGCATCTTGTTACTGATTAGTCAACTAGTAGAATTTTAGGATAACTTTAAGGGCAAAAATGGAGAGAAACCTATTTGTTTACTGTCTTAGTCCATTTTGGAAGTCTCTAAGCTAAAATTTGTAGAAATAGGAAGGGTGGCATGTGAGCAGGCCATTGGACTTTCCTTACTTGTTGTCCTTGTGAGAAGCTGCAATGGTGATGCTTAATTTTGTGACTTCTATGCATTGTTTTTACCAAGTTACTATGTGTTTATATCCTTATATATAGCCACATTGGGCATATCATAGTTTGTCTACTTAGCCAAGTGGACTCTGATTCATTCTTGCCTGGTAAACTGGATATCCTTACTTAATGAGTATGTGTTTTGCTGAGTGTGTGAATGAACCTTTGAGAACATCTTACTACTATGAGTTGTCTCACCTATTTAAGTCCTTCAAATACAAAGTAAGACTAGCATTGTCACTTAACTTACAATTCCTGGATTGCCTAAAATGTAGATGATGGTACTCTAAAGTAGAAAAAATAATTTAAAGTGACACTTGATTGTAATCATAGCTCACCTAGTTGACTCATGAAGACAACTTAGGTCTCAAATGAACTAAACTGTGAATGACCTTGTATGAATTGGTTTCTAATGTTTCCTCCTGGCCTAGAATTGCTTGATTTCTACCTGTAGTACCATTTGAGAATCTCTTGTCACCCTATAAACTTGAGTCAACTGCCTAACTCTGTGTAATTTGCCCATGTAAGACTTGGTTTAAAATGTGCCACTCTTAAGCTTTGAAAAGTGCCCTCAAGGGCTGACTGTACTTGACTAAAATTCTTCTGATTTTCATGATCCATTTATTTTGAACTTAACCAAAACTTTAGTCATTTTGAGAATTTGGAACCTTAGGTGGCTTGACACTAGACTCTTTAACAGTGAAATTTGATAAGAATGGCTTTTGAAAACCTGCTTGATATTATGCACTGTCCTCTCTTAAAACTGCCACAATTTGTTGCCATATATATTGGCCGTTAGATGCTATGTGATGTGCAATTTGTTTGACTTTGTTGAGATTTGTGGCCTTCCATGTCTTGCTGTGATGACTTCATTTTTTGAACCTTGATTTGCATTACTTGCTTGATTGTTTTATTGATTTTAGAGGTTCAAAAATTAGAATGATGTGTATTATATATGTGGGATTAGCTAGACATAGAAGGGTATGCCCCTTCTAGGAGGATTTTCCCTCTATGTCCAGGTATATTAGTGGTATATCAAGGCCCTACACTTAGAAAAATCTTGAGAAAACATGTCTGTAGGGGTATATTCATGTATATCTTGACATTTATACTTAGAAAATTTAAAGAATGGTGGCTGGGGAAATGTATACTGGACTGTATATCAGGAATATTTGATTTTCACTCTTAGACAATTTGAGAGGAAAGTTTTCTAGGCTGGGAAATGGGCCTGTTGTTGATCGAACATCTATACCTTAACATCTTTGCTATTTTGGGCCTGATTAACCGTTTGGGCTGCTGTTTATTTATAATTACCTGTTTGCTGTTAAAGGGCAATGGCCCAATATAGTTATATTTCATATTTTTGCTTTGTAATAATTAACTTAGCTTCATTTCCGCATTTAAATTTAATTATTGAATGACTACTAATGTCAAATATGCCTTTTTGCATTTCTTACTCTCCAAAACCCGTTGATGGGCTTTTACGAGGCCCATCAATGCGTAATAGATCGAGTCAATCCCAACTTAGAGCGAAATGGAGCATACGTTGGAATTAAGATGAACCCGATCGCATAAATATTTTCTATTTGGGCTTGGTGGGCCCAGATTCTCTATCTCCTTTAATTACGCATTTTAAGTTATTATTTGTGCAATTATTATGTCAATTAGAACCCTTATGAGATTGTCGTATCTTAGAGTCGCTAAAACTGATCTTTTACTAAATTCAAACTCGGGTAGAAATCGGATAAAAATGGACTGAGACTGTTTTGGACTTAGAACACAGTATTTGGGAAGATTCTTTGGACTAAATTGACATTATTGAAACTTTGGGGACCGAGATTTGCTCGGGACCATTTGGACCGCTTTTTAAAACTTAAGGGCCGATTCTAGATATATTGAAACTTGTGTAAATATATATAAAACTCGTTCAAACATGGATTAAAATTTGGCTAAGTATAGAATATGATAGATAGATTAAAAATAAATAGCCTAGTATAACCTATTACAGTATAAATATAGTATAATAGTATGTCTAAAACTATTTTTATAAAACTATTCCCATAAACTTAAAATACTTCTTTTTTCAAAAATCTTTTTGGCTGGACTTACGTCGAGTCCTACCTAGGCTAAGAACATTCAGGTATTAGCTTAGGTGTTCAAGTCTGACACTCACGCTGAATTTTGAGCAGAATTATACTTCCACGATTTCTTAAAAAATGAATTTCTTGCATGTAAATGACACTCTTTTATTGCGGAAATCTAGACTTAAGAAAATTTTGTCTAAAACAGTTTATAATCATAAGGTAAACTATTAGAACCCGTAGGTAAATCGCAATTGAGTGTATCCTTAATACCGGGGTGCCTAACACCTTCCTCGGAGGATCACCAGAACCCTTACTCAGACTTTGGTAGATTAGGTTTCTTTTAGGATAGTTGTAAAAATAGCTATTTTAAAATGAACCCTTTTCGAACTGATTTTTCTAATTTCCTAAAAATTAGGTGGCGACTCTAAAATGTATCCTTTAGAGCACCATTAAGTGGTTGGCGGGTTTTTCCAACTTTCCTAGTACAATTCACAACCGTACTTCTCTGGGACACCTCCCTCCTTTTATGAGGTATGTGCGAGCCGGTTAAACTTAGAATTCCCAATTCCCGCTACAATTGCGTCGAAAGTGGCCATGATTGAAATAACCTATTTTATAGGTTAAAGTCAATTGAGGCTACGTTCGCAATTTAGGTCCCTCTGCTTTGTTAAACCATAATTATTAATTGGTTGATTAGTCTTACTTGACCATGATTGAGGGTTAAATTAATTGATCCTTTCTTAATTATGGTCATTTGTTAAAACAGGTGTTAAGCCCATGTGCATATATACACGGGTATACATGCATATACACGTATATTTAAAATAGGTGTTAAGCCCATATGCATATATACACGGGTATACATGCATATACACGTATATTCCATGTATATACATGTATATTGGGGTCTTCCCCTTTATCTCTCTTAAAATCGGCCGAGCCCAGGCCCAAAGGACCGTGACCCGGCCCATTTCACTATCTAAAGGGACAGAACCCCTTTTCTCTTCTCATTTTCAACCAAACGACCCCTAAGATCTTTTCTCTCTCTCTGGGTAAAACCCTAGCCACCTTGAGATCTGCTTTTATCTTTCTTACATTTTGTGCTAGAAAACGGCATCGATGAGGGCTCGCATGGTTTCTACTATGGTGAGAATGGCAAGAGCATTAAAGGATCTACCATTTTTCACTTATTTCCACCACATATCAACTTGGACGAGGTATTAGCTTCTTCTTTTTCTTGCATTTCTGCATATTCAACGGTCATACACTGCATTTTCTTAATTGTTTCTGTCGTGTTGCGATTTTGAATCCATGAATCTCACTGGTTTGTGAAAAACCATACGGATCGATCAATTGAGGCTTAAATCTAGCCCTTTATTTGTTGTTTGCCACTAATCTGAGCCACACGATGTTGATTGTGAGGAAACAAGTCAAAAATTTGACTTGTCCCACATCGGCGAGATTAGGGTTTTGTTTGCAATTTGGGGTTCTATATAAAGAACGTCAATCCTTCACTTTTACATAACGGAATATTATCATATATTCACATAATACTCGAAATACCTAAGTTTCTTAGCGTTTAGCTTTGAAATTTTAATACTTTGAGTTTAGTTTAAAATTTTAAAGTGTTTGTTCACTGTTCTTGTGTGGGTTTCTATTGCTTTGAGCAATTTGGGGTTGAGCAAAGGAAGGTTTTCCAAGTTCAATCTCGATTCAAGGCTGCACACGAGAAAAGTAATCCTCTCTCCCCTTTATTTTTAGCATTGTTTATTTTAGTTGCTTATTGCTGATTCTGTGTTAGCTTAGTGTTTGATTAAGCATGTTTTGTATGTTGTTTTAGTTAGATAAGATGATTAGTGTAGTAGTAATAGCATGATTTAGGCACTTTTAGCTTAAAATCTTATTGTTAGCAGATGTTAGCCTAGTCTTTGTCTTTTAATCTTCTGAGCATATGATATAGTCGTGTTTATGATCCTGTTAGTTCATTTCCTGAGTTAAGTTTAGTCCTATAGTTTGATTAAAAAAAAGTGATAATAACACTATAAATGGCCTAAGTATATTAGTGTTAAATAAACAAGCCTATTTGGAGTCATGTTATTTGTTAAGCTAATTATGTTCAACATGTTTAACTCTGCCTTATAACACCACTTGTTTGGTCAAATTTCATTTAATTAATGTACCATGCCTGTTCTGTTTGTTTCTATTCACTGTTTAGGAGGGCCGTCTTTATTCTTTTGCATATTATTAGAATTTGGGTACAGATGGTTCACTACTATGATACTTGATGAATTTTGTGTTTAGTTCAGATCTAAAAGTCTGTCAACTGTGTTAATGTGCTTAAATTTCCTGTAGTTGATCATCCAGTTGATGGCTTGTATTGAACTTTGATTAATGTATGCTAAAAATGGTTAGGCATATGTTAGATAGTTCACAGATTCCCTTATTTTGATACCATGACCAATATGCTTAACCTCCAATCTGATTTAGACAAATCTGTAAACTTATATTGATACTTAAGGTATGTCTATGTCTACTTAAGTTAAGTGTCACTTATGACCTATATTATTTAACATACTAGAATGTTTTTTTTTCTTTGTGATATGATGGTCTGAGTTGAATGATGTGTCCTCTAAAGTATGGTTGTTGATAGTAAGATAGTATTCCCACGTCAACTAGACCTAAACTGCACCGGTTGAGACTAAAATGACATATGACTTGATTTAATAGTGACCAACACCTTTGTATGTCCCCCTTTAATGGCTCTGTTTTCAAACTATGAGGCCTTTTCTATTTGGTTTGTTGTTGGTGTTGATATTATAAGTCTCAGATTGTATTTTAAAAGAGCTAAAGGCATTTTTAACTTAGTTTAGCACCTGTGAATCTATAATGATGCTTTGTTGAGTCTTGTAATGAAGTTTGAAGTCCCCTGTTGCCAAAACCTGTTAGTTAAGTCCTATGGGACCCTCCTAATGTTAAATGGACAAGTGAAATATATATGTTTGTGCCCTAAAAGTTTCTCCTTTTCTTGTTTTAAAGTTGTTGTTCAATGTTGCACCTCAAAGTTGTTCTAGTTCTATTAATATTAAGACTTGTATATACACCTCAAAGTTGTTCTAGTTCTATTAATATTAGGACTTGTATATTGTGTATATTAATCTTATACATCATTTGTCTTGTTTTGGTCCTGTTTGCTTCTGCCTACATGAAATCTCAAAAGTGTTAAGTGCCCATGCATGTTTTCCTTTGATGTTTTTCTTTTGCATGATTGGTTCTGTGTGGTATATCAAAGGGGTATACCTATATATCCGGAGTATATCCAATTCTATAGACACCTCAAGTGTACAATTGTACATAAGTTGGTATGCTTAGTGTATATATGGAGTGTATCACTCTATTAGTATAAACTGCTGTTAGGTCTGGCCAATTTGTTTTCTATTTACTGTTGGGCTTTCTCTTATTGTGTCAAATTGGACTGGTTCAGTCTTAAATTGTTTATTGCATGTGGACTTGGTTTGTATTATTTCGTTGCGTCCTGAAGCCTCCCCAACATTTCTTTTTATGTGATTTGTGCCCTTAACTTATTTGAAGTATGAATTATATGCGCTTGAGTTTAAACATTAGACACATACTAATCCTTATACTTTTCCATGTGTATGTGATTCCACCTTGGGCCAACTATCCTTGCATTAAACCTGGTTGGGCTAGAGGCCCAACACTATTTCCTTGATCGAGTTCGCATGAATATGGGAAAGGGAAGCTAATATATTGATGGCCCAACTGTGGGTGAAAATAGTAACTGGTAGAGGTGGCAAAATGGATAAAAAATATGGTTATCCGCCCAATTCAATCCATTTTAAATGGGTTGGATACCCACCCCATTTAATACGGGTCCAATATGAGTCAACTCATATTATCCACTTAAAATATGGGTAAATTAATGAGTAAAATAGATAAAACCCACAACATATAGAGTGTGTTTGGTATGGAGGAAATATTTTTCAATTTTCCCATGTTTAGTTGGTCAAAATATTTTGGAAAACATTTTCTATAAGAAAACAAGTTCCTTAACCACCCCCTCCTACCCCCCCACCCCACCACCTAACCACCCCTACACCCTCACTACGCCCACCCCACCCCACCACTTAACCACCCCTCCTACCCCCACCCCCACCACCCACCACTACCTCTCTCCCCACCCTTATAACCACCTACCCCCAACCCCCACCTCTCACCTCTCACCTCTCACCTCTCTACCACCTCCCCCTATCTCTCAACTTTGCAAAACTAGACATTTTGTGAAAGTAGCAACTTTCAAAAATAGCAACTTTACAAAAGTAATCACATTACAAAAGTAGCCGCTTTTACAAAATATTACTTGCAAAAAGTGGCTACTTTTCAAAAATAGTCGTTTTGCAAAAGTAGTCACTGAAGAAAATAGTCACTCTGTAGAAGTAGTCACTTTTAAAAAATAGCCACTTTGTGAAAGTAGATACTTTTTTAAAATAGTCACTTTTGGAAAGTAGTCAATTTTTATAAATAGTCATTTTGTGAAAGTAGTTACTTTAAAAACTAACTACTTTGCAAAAGTAGCCATTTTTAAAAATAGCTTCTTTGTGAAAGTATTAAAATAACCATTTTTGAAATGTGCCATTTCTAAGATAATGGTCGCTTTTGTAAAGTAGTCATTTTTTAAAAGTGACACAAAAATGGCTACTTTTGTAAAGTGGCCATTTTTTGAAAAATGACAAAAAAAAGTTACTATTTTTGCAAATTTGCATTTTCGGTCCTTTTGCAAGAAATATATTTTTGCAAAAATAACCATTTTTATGTCACTTTTCAAAAATAGTCAATTTACAAAAATAGCCATTTTTTAAACCATTTTTTGTGTCACTTTTAAAAAATGGCTAGTTTACAAACATAGTCACTTTTTGGGGTTGTCTTCAAAGTGCAAAGTAGTCATATATGAAATAGACGCTTTGGGAGGGGGGTGGGTGAGGGTTGGGTGGAGCGGTGGAGTGGGATGGGGTGGAGTTGGGGTGGGTAGGTGAAGATGAAGTGCGTTCGACGGTGGTCGTTGGGTGGGGTTGGGATTTGGTTGGGAAGTGGGTGGGGTTGGGTGGATAGTTTCCAAAAAAGATTTTCTTGGAGGTCGTGTCATTGAAAAGGTTTGAAGTTCTATTCTTCCCATAAATATTGAGGCGCAACTATGTACTAGGGATTGAATTTGTGGACAAAATAGTAAATTAATCTTCTCCATATTGGCTACATGAAACCAACATCTTTGAAGTTGCTTTGGATAATATGGATATCCATATTATCCGTCGGGTAACCCATTTTTTAACCGTGTTAAATATGGGCGGGTCGGGTAATTGATCCGTTTTTTGTCAACCCATTTTTGACCCGACCTATATCCGATTCGACCAGCCCGTTTGCCGCCCCTAGTAACTGGTGGGCTTAGGTAAGCCCACAAGCCTAAACTCTCTCCTTTTTCTGTTTTAATGTTCATTTTGTGTGTAATTGTAAATACTTTAAAAAATTATTGAAACCCATATGGATGCTAGAACTTGGGAAATACGTTAGGATTATCAGGAAGGTCATCTAAATGATTTTCAAACTCACTTGATTCTACGCATGCATGAAACCGGTACTTAATTTTATTTTTTCTTAGTATTAAACTGATTGGGGTAATATGATTAAAGTTAAATGATTTTAGGAAATAAATACTATGTTACGTTATGGGCCCTTCGTCCCTTTGAAAAACTAGAAACAAAAGATGATAAGATTGGAGTCAAATTTCGGGCTTTAAGCCCACCCGGGATTTCCTTTGAACTGAATGGACCATTTTTCCTAAAAAACTTAAACGATTTTGGACTTAACAAAATCTGCATATCCTTTGAAATTTGGACTAGGTACGACTTAAGATAAAATTCAGATTTTTCTCAAGGATAAGTGGACTGCCTATAAACTGAATTTGGACTTGAAAAGACTTAAAGATTTCTAGCATTTGGGGCCCCAAAACTCTAAAACTAAGGCTTAAAAATAAGAGGGAGTATACTTGGACCAGTTTGAGGAAAGCTGGACTTTGGTTGGAATATGGATTGACTTTATGAGCTTCAATAAATAAATTTGGACTTTTAATAAAATACTTTCATTTTTTTCTTCATATATATATGTATAAATGGCTATTAAATTAGATATTAATATATATATATTTCCTATATATATGTATAACAAAAATCAAATAAGTACAACTAAACCCATTTTATTATGGACTACAAATACAAGACCAAAAAATTCAAATACATGACAAATACTGCTATTAACAAAATACACTAAAAAATACAAAGGAAAAATCTCGGTATTTTTTTGTGTCTTAGTTCGGAAATAAAGCGAGTTGGTCACTTATGTGGATTTTTGAACACAAAACCTCTTTTCTAAGGGGATTTTTTGCCAAGATATTTCTTGAGTGTATGTTAAAGATAAATGACATTTTTGCGAAAAATTAAATACTTTAAGCAAATAATACATTAATCACACACCGGAAAATTAATTCAACCGTATTAAATAAAAGGATAGTTAATATTAATAATTACTAAAAGGGTGCGTAAAACTTTCATATATATGTATAAATGAGAGATCATATTTCCGTATATAACAAAAATCATAAGTACTAAACCCTTACCTCGAACTTTGGTACCAAAAAGATTTCTATCTTGCCTGAAAAATCTTTTATTCGGTTTTCTAGTTTTCCTTTAATAAATTAGGCGGCGACTCTAAAATATTAAAATCAATTAGAGCACCAACAATCTCGTATTCGATTTTCTAGTTTTCCTTTGTGCGCTCGCGTAAAAAAAGTGCACCAACAATCTCTTTAATAGCTTTTGTGCGTCACAGAAAAGTTGAACCGTAAATAGTACCGGTGGGTTCATATGAACTTAATATATACCTTCAACTCGGAATATAAATTTATGTATAACAAATTATAGATATGGACCCTTAACTTTAAAAATATGATAGGTATAATGCTAAAGTTAAGATTTTGAATCCGCCTCTGTGCAACATGTGTGTGTGATGTGTGAGTGTGTGTGTGTGTGTGTGTGAGAGAGAGAGAGAGAGAGAGAGAGAGAGAGAGAGAGACCTGTCATTTGGATAGCGCACATTAACAGTCCAACAAGTAAATGGGCAGCTGACGGAAAGCCGTTTTTAATGCAAAAAGCCATAGCAAATCGGAACCGAGAAGAATATGAAAACTTAGAAATGAAATAGTGTGTTAAGGAACCATCGAAATTGTGAGTTAAGGAACCATAAAAAATTGCTCCTTTTATAGACAGGACGAAAAGAAGACCAAGAAAGGCAGTGTGGACAAGCCAAGTCAAGTTGCCCTGTGAAGCAGTTCAGGGAATTAATTGCAAATCTTGTCCAGTAGAATAACCAAGTCATACCTAGTAAATTGCACGTCATGGAATATAACAGGTTAAGAAGAAAAGATGCCGAAAGTTCAAATCCAGCTAATCGGTGAAATATTTTCTCTAAGAAAACAAGTTAAATAAATTGACTTCCCGAAGTAGAGAAAATAATTTCCACAAGTATTATTCCACATTGATTTCATATCGGCCCTTCACATTGAGATAATATTTTCTACTTACATACTAACCACAAGACAATAGGTAAGAAAACCATTTATCTTTTTAGAAATATATCTTTTGAGAAAGCATTTTCCGTGAAAAATATTTTCCTTCATACCAAAGACACCTTAAGTAACTTTTCCTTTGGTTCGATTTTTGGCGTGATATTATTCTCGCGATTAGGAAGTAGTCTCACTTTTTTCCTAGATTCCTAACCAAACTCCAACTTAATTGGGGGTAATAATTTCAAACTATACAAAAAAAATATAGGGGTACATTTGTATCTTTTTACTCAAAGAAGATGGACACATGAAGTCTACTCATTTTACACTAGAACTCTGTTAATAGCATGGGCGATTACAAAATAATGTGCTAACAATAAGCTATGTGTGAACTAAAGGTGTAATAGATGACAAAATTAAACATTTTTTAAACATTTTCTTCCTAAAACGGAGACTTCAATCAAATTGCTTCTTATACAGACAATTTGATATAGGGTAATTTGACATTATTTCACATGGAGCATATGTATTTTGCATATTTAAATATTGTGCAAATGATAGTTCAGGCAACTCATGTCTAACTTTGACTTCACCAAATCTACTCATACATTCCGAACTTGCTCCTCCATCAATGGCACTTATGTGAAAACGGGTAGCACTGTCAAATCTACTCCATTAGGCCATTTGTCATTTAGGTTTGCAGCATAATCTCTAAGTTAGAATTTAAAAAGTTTCGTTCAATCCCAAACATGATATCGATCTTTCTTATATGTAACGACCCGTCTGGTTGTTATTGTATTTTTAATCCATTTGCCCTTTTTGACCTTCTTCAAGCCCCTTTAGTATGATTTTGACCCTTGGGGATGGGTGACACAGTTCCCGAGGTCATCGGGCGAGTTTTGATAGGATTTGAGGAAGTTAGGACCTTAAAGTGAGAAACATTTGACCAATAGTTGACTTTTGGGTAAACGAATCTTTTTTGAAATTTTTTCGGTTCCATGAGGTTCGAAGGGTCGATTATGTAATGACCTGCTATGTCGTTACGTGCTTTTGGACCATTTTATCCCTGCCCGTACATTTTTGAGACTAGGCGTGAGTCTAATGGTAACTTAAATAGTTGGAAATATAAAATGCAGGCATTTGATTTTATTTGTGCATTTTGTTGAAAACTTGGTTTAATCCGTTGGGGGGTTAACTTAGTAAATTAGACCTCCGTTATGAATTTCGAGGCCACGGTGAGTCCGTAGTGCCTTTTTACATATGTGTGCATGTTTGGTTTGTGTCTGTAGGGACTTGGATTGATGTTGGGATTTTGGGTGAAAAACTGTTGAAAAACCAGAGGTCACTGGTCGTATGCGACTGTTGCCGCGGGTGGTGGGCCATCACAACGGGTTTAATGAGATTCGCCGTAGCGGTGGGATTTTCCGCTACAGCGAAGCTATGACCGCTGTAGTTGTCGACAAGAGACAGAAACCCACTTTTTATGTTGCAAATTTCGAAGTCATTTACCATATAACACCAAAAATAGTTCCCAAGAAAGTGAGAGGCGATTTTATGAGGCTAGGATGAAGCTCCTCCTTGAAGGTAAGTTCTAAACTTTATGTAGTTCATTTCCCTTTCTTCTTCAAGTCCAATGACTAGCCTAAGGTCCATTAATGGTGGGTGAAGGCCCTAGTACCCTAGAATTGATAAACCCTTGAATAAATTGTGGAATGTTGATTTTAACCTAGGAGCGTAGACTATCACTTTCCAGAAAGAGACATTGTTTAATAATGATGAGAGTGGTGTATTGAGACTTAGGGTTCTAATAAAGATGGGAGCTTTGGCCTAAAATCTGTTTTGAAAAGGGTTATTTGATTAGAAACCCACAAATTGGAAGAATATGATTGTTGGGCTTGAGAGTATGATAAATTCACCGCTAAATGATAGTTTCAACCATTTGAAAAGGATAGAAGTAATTGGGTCTTCTTCCCTAATTGTTGTTCTTATTTGATTAGAAGGTCTATTGCTTACTTAGCATTATATTGCTAGATTTTAAGCGTTCCGAAGCACTACGAAAGGGGAAAGCTCTTGCGGAGTAGCTTGCATTGTTCCAATTCTGTATCTAAGGTAGGTTATGGTTTACTTGAGTTAGACTTTGATTAGTTGATTGTATGTGTAGTAGAATTGATGGGAGAAAGCATGCATAGGTCTTCATACAAGATGTCTGGTTGGATATTACTTAGGTTGGTACTGATTGCTGAATTATGTGGGCTCATTGCCATTACTTTTATGTAGTGAAACCTGAAGTGTGTTTACTATGTTATGAGAAGGAAGGAGTAAATACATACCCTTCTTATTGATTCAGATGGTTGCATATTCTTGTTGTTGTTGAGTTGAATTATCTGAGTCTTTTTATGACTTATGGCATGGTGCTTTGTATTTCTGGACATTGACTCTATTGACTGATCATGTTCCATATTGATCGTTGAACTAGAAATGCTTTGAGATATATATATATATATATATATATATATAAAGGCACATTTGGCTGGAGGTGAGGATGTGGCCTAGTTATGGGCTCGTGATCCGAGATCAGTTTTGGAGTGAGTGGTACATGGATACCATGGGTCCCCTACAAGTCATGACTAATAAGCAAAAATAGCTATTGGTATGTGTGTACTGTTGAGATACTATCATTGGTTGCATTGCATTTGACTTATCTTATTCTTGTGATGCATTGTTGACTCATTGATTATTGACTCTTGATATTGTTGTGTTGTTGTGTTATTGTGTCTGTCTGCCTATTTTGTTGGTTTTACACCATATGCATGATACTAATCTTAGTCGGTCTATGATATCTACTGGTACATAGTGTTTGTACTGATACTACCTTGCTACACTTTTTATTTGAGTGCAGATTGTGTGTCAGAGACTTCTTCCAAATCTCACAACTAGCTCGAGGCTATTTCCTGTCTAGATCAGAGGGTGAGCTCCTATCCATGCCTTGCCGCCTGAAGATCTTTCCTATCTTGATGTCTATTTCATTTTAGACATTTATGTTATTTCAGACAGCTATTATTTCTTAGACAACTTTATGTTTTAGAGTCCTTGTACGATGACTTTCAGATTTGGGATTGTAATAGTTAGACTTCTGCATTTTTATTTTATCTATGGCATGACTAGACAGTTTTATGATTATCTCTATTATTATTGATTTATAGTTGGTTAAATGGATGAGAATTTGGTTAAGGGGATGGTTTGCCCAGCAGGGGGCTTAGTATGGTTGCCATCACGATGGGTTGGGTTGTGACAGATTATAACTTGGTGGGATGTTCATTTTTAGTTCCCGAAGCATTTGGCAGCATTTTGTACCCTTGGTTGGAAACATAATTTTGATCGTTTGGGGTTTGACTGAGTCAAGGTACTTTTCGTACTTTATGGAAGAAGTGACGTGGGGAAGAACAATGATGTTCCCACACGTAGATAGCAACCCTACATACCTGGTAATGCTCCAAACTTGAAATAAAAATCTGAACTTGGAAGAAAAATTCCAAGGTTTGAGTCTTGAGTCCTTTAAATGGGTTTTCTTGAAAACCCTATGTTAAGAACAATGATTTCGTGATTAGATTATGAGAACACATGTTAGAATTGATTTGGAAGGGATGTTCTTGGTGTTGGAGGAGAGGAACAGGTCGTTCTAGGGTTTAGGGACTTGTAAAAATAAAAATTAGAACTGAAACTAGGTATTTATAGTTTCTGATGCGACGTGGGAAATACGGACCAAAATACGGTTCGTATTCTGAATTACGGTCCGTAAATCTGGATCGTAATTAAGCATATTTCAAAACAGAAACACTGTAGCACCTCCTTCCCAAATACGACCATCAAATACGGGCCATATTTCAAAATACGGTCCGTATTTAACAATATATATTCCCCAAGCCAAATTCCAGAATGCACAGTGATTTAGATGCGAAATTACAATTTGAAATATGGGCCATATCTTTGAAATACGGTCCGTATTCTGGGGCGTAATTCCCCATCTGACAACTGAAGAGAAATTTCCAATTCTCATATTCTCTATCTGGTTTTCAAAGTCTAGAACATAGTGAAAGCTTAAGTTAAAGGTACGGGGTGTTACAAGGTCAATCTACATGGTTCTTCGCGAACAAATAGCATTTGTGGATTCACAATCACAATACAACAAAAACAATTAAGGAATTACAGTCCATGACCATTGAAATGTAGAATAATCACAAAAAGGGGGAAGATAATACCTTGTTTAGGTTGAAACGTGGTGGTTTTGGTTGAGAAATGGCAGAGCAATAAATGCTCTTACAATTCTCATCCATGCTGAGTCAACACCAAGCCTCTAGGGCCCGTAATCTTTGTCGTTTCCGGCATATGATGTAATGAGAGAGAGAGAGGAGTAAGGTGCGGCTAGAGAAACCCTCTTTCTATTTCTGCAGGGGTCGTTTGTTTGTAAAAAATGAAAATGAAAAGAGGGGTTCTCCCCTTTAACACATAACTGGGCCGGGTCAGTCCCTATTGGACTGGGCCTAGCCGAATTAAAAAAGAAAAGGGTGGGGGACATATATACACATGTATATATGTGTATATGTGCGTATATATATAGGAAGGGCTTAACACTTGTTTAAGTAAATGGCCGTAATTAAGAAAACTAATTAATTTAACCCTTTAATCATAGCCAAATACCATTTAATTAACCAATTAGACAAACTAATGAACACTGTTAATTACGCCACAAACTCAAGTTTGCAATTATGACCTCAATTGGTTCAGACCATGGAATTGGTTAGTTCAATTGCAGCCATGATTAACTAATTTTCCACTTGATTGAATTAAAGGCACGCCTAATTACATAAGGAGACTTAAATTGCAATCATGACCTTAATTGACTTAAACCATTAAATTGACAGTTTCAATTATGGCCATATTTAATCTAATCAACCAATTTAAGGGTTAGTTTTACAAAATGATCTCAATTGACTTAAGCCATGAAGTTAGCTATTTCAATTAAGGCCATAATTAACCAACAATTGATTATTTCAATTGTGGCCACAATTAATCATATGGTGACTTGGGCCACTATGCCAGAGAATGCCCTATGCCTAGACAGAGTGAAGCCCAGCAGGGTTCTAGATTTCAGACTCCCAGGACTCCAGCACTTTCAGCCAGCCGGGGTGGTCATTCTAGTAGGGACAGTGCTCCGATAGGCCTCGGTGGTTCTCAGTCTGCTTGAGGTAGTTATTAGCCGGGTCGGGGCGGTTCTCAGTATTCTAGGGGAGAAGCTCAGTCAGGCCAGAGTGGCCGAGGTGATGCGCATTCCGGTGGCGGACGAGTCCATTGCTATGCCTTTCCTGGTAGACTAGAGGCGGAGGCTTCTAATGCAGTCATTAAGGTACCATTTCTGTTTGTCATCGGGAAGCTTCAGTTTTATTTGATCCAGGTTCTACCTTCTCAGATGTGTCTACCTACTTTTCTACTGGATTGGAGATGACTTCTGATATTCTTGATATGCCTATATGTGTGCCTACTCCAGTTTGTAATTTTGTGATTGTAGATTGAGTATATCAGGCTTGTCTGGTTACTTTTATAGGCTATGATACGTGAGTAGACTTGGTCATACTTAGTATGGTGGACTTTGATATTATCTTGGGCATAAATTGGTTATCTCCGTACCATGCGATCTTGGACTGTCACGCCAAGACAGTCACGTTAGCTATGCTCAGTATTCCGCGTTTGGTGTGGATACTCCTTCTTTAGAGTATGTTCCGATAGTTAGCGAGCTCGCGGAAGTCTTTCTTGCAGACTTTCCTGGTATGCCGCCTGACCGTGACATCGATTTTTGTATTGATTTGGAGCTAGGCACCTGGCCTATTTCCATTCTACCTTACCATATGGCTCCAGTTGAATTGGGAGAGTTAAAGGAACAGTTGCAGGATCGGTTGAGCAAGGGGTTCATTTGTCCTAGTGTGTCCCCTTGGGGTGCTCCCATGATATTTTTAAAGAAGAATGATGGTTTTATGCGGATGTGTATCGATTATCGTCAAATTTAACAAGGTTAATATTCGGAACAAGTATCTGATACCCTGCATAGATGACTTATTCAATTAGCTTCAGGGTGCGTCGCTCTTCTGTAAGATCGACTTGAGGTCAGGGTATCATCAGTTAAAGATCCGAGCAAAGGATATTCCAAAGACAAACTTCAGGACCCGTTATGGTCATTATGAGTTTCTATTCATGTTGTTCGGGCTTACCAATGCCCTTGCAACATTTATAGATTTGATAAATGGGATCTTTAAGCCTTATTTCGATTCGTTTATTATTTTCATCGATAACATCTTGGTTTATTCTCGAAGTAAGGAAGAGTATGAGAAGAACTTGAGGATTGTGCTTAGACTTTTAAAGGAAAAGAAGTTGTGTGCCAAGTTTTCTAGGTGTGAGTTTTGGCTCAGTTCTGTGGCATTTTTGGGCCATGTTATGACTACGGACTGGATTATGGTTGATCCCAAGAAGACTGAGGCTGTTACGGATTGGGTGAGAAATACCTCAGTCACAGAGATTCGTAGTTTTGCAGGCCTTACGAGTTATAATCGCTGGTTTTTGAAAGGGTTTTGGATTGCTTCGCATTTGCCTCAGTTGACTCAGAAGAATGTTCCTTTCCAGTAGTCTGATGAGTGTGAAGAAAGCTCTAGAAGCTCAAGGTTTTGTTGACTTGAGCCCCAATTTTGGCATTACCCGTGGAGGGTAAGGACTTGGTATGTTATGATGCGTCTCGTACTGGTTTGGGTTGGGTTGTGTATTGATGCAAGAGGGCAAGGTTATCGCCTATGCTTCGAGGCAACTAAAGGTTTATCAGAAGAACTATCCCATTCATGACTTGAAGTTGGCTGCGGTAGTCTTTGCTTTAAAGATTTGGAGGCATTATTTGTATGGGGTCCATTATGAGGCGTTTACTAATCACCAGAGTCTTTAGCATGTGTTCAACCAAAGGGATCACAATTTGAGACAGCGTATATGGATGGATTTGCTTAAGGATTATGATATCACCATTCATTACCATCGAGGCAAGGCAAATGTGGTAGCTGATGCATTAAGCCGAAAAGTGGTTAGTATGGGCAGCTTAGCTCGTTTGGTTGTTAAGAAGTGTCCTTTATTCATAGAGGTTCAGACTCTGGCTAATAGCTTTGTGAGATTGGATATTTCTGAAACTGGCAAGGCTCTGGCTTGTGTTGAGGTGAGGTTGTCTCTTTTAGAGCAGATTAAGGCCCAGATGTGCAATGATGGGAAGTTGTGTAAGATTCGAAATAAGGTGTTGAGTGGTGAGGCCAAGGAGGCCATCCTTGATAGCGAAGGTGTCTTGAGGATTAAGGGGAACATTTGTATTCCTCGTGAAGGAGGTTTGATTCGTTTGATATTGGGAGAGGCTCACAGTTCCAGATATTCTATTCATCTGGGTGCGACAAGGATGTATCGTGATTTGAGGCAGCACTAATTGTGGAGTGGGATGAAGAGGGACATCGCAGAGTTCGTTTCTCAGTGTTTGAATTGCCAGCAAGTTAAGTATGAGCACCAGAGACCAGGTGGTGTGCTTTAGAGGATGCCCATTCCTGAGTTGAAGTGAGAGAGGATTGCTATGGGTTTCGTGGTTAGTCTTCGAAGCCCCTGGGCAAGTCCGATTCGATTTGGGTGATTGTAGATAGGTTGAATAAGTTTGCACACTTCATTCCAGTTCAGATGACTTATAATGCAGAGAAGTTTACACAGATTTACATTAGAGAGATCGTCCGATTGCATGGGGTGGCCATTTCTATCATCTCAGATAGAGGCACTCAGTTTACTTCCCACTTCTAGAGGACTTTACAGCAGGAGTTGGGTACTCAGTTGGATCTTAGCATCGTGTTTCATCTACAGACTGATGGTCTGTCTGAGAAGACTATTTAGGTGCTTGAGGACATATTGAGAGCTTATGTTATCGACTTTGGTGGTTATTGGGACCAGTTCTTACTGTTGGCAGAGTTTTCATAAAACAACAATTATCACTCGAGTATCGACATGGCACCGTTTGAGGTATTGTAGGGTGGGAGATGTCGTTCTCCGATTGGGTGGTTTGATGCTTTCGAGGTGAGACCTTAGTGTACGGATATGTTGAGAGAGTCCTTGGACAAGGTGAAGCTGATTCAGGGGAAGCTCCAGGCAGCTCAGAGTAGGCAAAATGAGTATTCAGACCTGAAGGTTTGGGATCTAGAGTTTATGGTTGGCGAGCGGGTCCTGTTGAAGGTTTCACCCATGAAGGGTGTGATGCGATTTGAGAAGAAGGGCAAGTTGAGCCCTAGGTTTATTGGTCCCTTAGAGATTCTCCATCGTATTGGCACGCTGGCATATGAGTTGGCTTTGCCACTAGGTCTGTTAGGTGTTCATCCGGTATTCTATGTTTCTATGTTGAAGAAGTACCATTCTGATTGTTCTTATATCATTCAGTGGGATTCGGTGCTGTTCGACCAGAATTGTCCTTTGAGGAGGACCCGATAGCGATTTTGGATCGACAGGTGAGGAAGTTGAGCTCTAAAGAGATTGCTTCAGTAAAAGTGCAGTGGAAGCACCGTCCAGTTGAAGAGGCTACTTGGGAGACCGAGGCAGATATGTAAGAGAGATATCCCCAACATTTGAACGAGTCAGGTACTTTTCCTTCATTTCATTCCTTCTCCATTCGAGGACAAACGGTTATTTTATTGGTATGTGATGTAGCGACCCGTCTAGTTGTTATTGCATTTTTGACCTATTTGTCCTTGTTGAACCTTCCCAAAGCCCCGTTAGTGTGATTTTGACCCGCAGGGATAGGCTACACAGTTCCCCAAGTCATCGGGCTAGTTTTGATAAGATTTGAGGAAGATAAGGCCTTAAAGTGAGAATTCTTTGACCAATAGTTGACTTTTAGGTTAGCAGACCTTTTCTGGAATTTTTTCTATTTCATGAGGTCCGAAAGGTCGATTGTGATTTGGTGGGATATTTGGTTCGATTCTCGAGGCATAAGGGAGCGTTTTTTACCTTTAGTTAGAAACTTGGTTTTGGCCATTAAGGGGTTGGCCGACTCAAGGTGACCTCTGTTGGAAATTTTGAGGCCACGGTTGAGTTCGTAGTGTGTTTTTATGTGTGTCTGCATGTCCAGTTTGTACCCGGCAGGTCTCAGGTGAATGTTAGGATTTGGGGCGAGACTTGGTAAAACCAAGATATCTGGTTTTCTGATGTACCACCTCAGCGGGAGTTAGTCCGCCCACGCAAGAAAAGGTTGGTTGACACGAGGAATAACGCGATTAATGAAACTTGCCTCAGCGGACATTCATCCGCTGAGGCGGGAGCGCAAAAGCGGAATCTTGGGCGCGGAAGCGGGGATCACTGAAATAGATTCCCCTTTTATTTCCCATTCGCGCCATTCTTCATTCATTCACTAAATTGAAACCATAAGAGATTTAGAGGCGATTTACAGAGCTTGGGGGTGATTTTTTCATTGGAGTGAGCTGCCACACAAACCCTTCTCTATGCAAGGAGCTGCCACGTAGGCTCTTTTCCACCGCACACATACGCTAAGGGCAATGCCTCAATAGCCATGACCCATGAGGGACTCGGGAAGTCCATGTACACACACTCCCTCTCCGGTATATGACCTCAGATCACGATCACTCATCCCGCTACGTAAAGACCTCGCCCATCACGACTTTCCTTTCTCTTTTACATTCTCCGACAAAGACCTCAGATCACGACTTTTCTTTCTCTTTTACATTCTCCGACAAATACCTCAGATGCTACTCTCTCACTTATCATCATTTCAGAACGACAGTCATGTCATATCAGTATTAAGATGGAATGCAATGTCATGCATGAATCAGCCTCAATAACATCACATATCAGTAAATCAATAGATAATTGCCATAGAACGCCTATCAGTTTTATCCATCAATATTATCTTTCAAATTTTCAAATGATAAGTGAGATATCAAGAGACAGATAGAAATACAGTCCAATTCACATAATATTAAGTATGGCGACAAGCCGACATAACAGAAATCATACCAAGCCGCCTTGATTTAACACCCCAACCATGCCCGAGGCCTATCATACTTTCCCTGTCAATAATTAACATCTACATATGCTTTGCTAATCGGAGTCTAACCAAAGGTAAGTCGTAACCTACCTCAATAGCTGAACAGGTGCCACAAACTACTCCACTTGAACTTTCCCCTTTTGGATTTCCTCGGAACGGTCAAAGTCTATCAAATTAGTACTATATGTTAGTATACGAGTCTAAGGACACCCATATTGAAATACTTCTAAAACGACTTAGAAAATGACCCCAGGACGACAAGGGCAAAATAAAAATTTTAGCAAAAAATTAGGTTACCCAAAGTCTAGGAGTCCAAATACCAATATTCATCGTAATCTAGTCTGAATTTATCATCAGTTTTGCTAATTCATCAAAACCTCCAATTTAGAGGAAAACCCTTTTTTCCATAACAAAAAACCTTGAGAATAGAATTATTCAAGCTTAGGGACTACTTACCCATTGATCAATTGTTTAGAAACTAGGAAATTTTCCCCAAAAACTTTATTTAGAAAGAATATAGTTCAAAAATCAATTTAGGGTTTATCACCCAAAACCCCCAACTAAAACTCATAGTTTCCACTATAGATTCCATAGCAAACATGATAAAAACAAATAAAGAGTGCAAGCAACTTACCCCCAAGGATGAATCTCAAAATCTCCAAAAAATTGCCCCTCAAAACCCTCTATGTTTCCAATTTGGTGAATGAAGAGAAAAGGCTTCGAATTGGAATTTAAGATTTTGATTTTTCCAGTGATTTTGCACCTGCAGACCCCTTTCCGCAGGTGCGACCTCGTATCTACGAAGAATTGTCCACAGATGTGGCCACACTTAACACCTCATAACTTCGCATCCGCGAGCCAAGTACCGCAGATGTGGGCCTGCAGATACGAACCCAAGTCAGCAGATGCGGCACACCAAAAACCAGAAAAATATAGTTTTTCACCAAGTTCCACCCGAAACTAGAAACTCATTCGAGACTTCCCAGATACAAACCATATATGCAACCCACTATAAAAATATGCTACGAACCCATTGGCACCGTTAGAATCCCCAAAATAGGTCATCTTGACTCGGTCAACCCCCAAAACAAGGTTTCCCACCCAAAGACCAAAGCGCCCCCGAGTTGCCTCGGGAATCGAACTAAACACCCTACCAAGTCATAATTGACCCTCCGAACCTAATGAAACCGACGAAAATTCCAAAAAGATTCATTTATCCAAAAGTCAACTATTGGTGAACACTTTTTCACTCATTCAACTTAAAAGCATCTAATTTCGTCAAATTCCATCAAGACTCACCCGATTACCTTCGGAATCGTGCCACCCATCCCTGCGGGTCAAAATCACTCTAACGGAGCTAGGGAAAGGGTCAACAGGGTAAAAGGCTCAAAAGAGCCTAAACGATCAAACGGGTCATTACATCAGATACTAATTAAATAATCGTTCGTCCTCGAGAGGAAAAGAGAGACGGAGAAGGAAAGTACCTGAATCGGTAAAAAGCTAAGGATATTTACAGTGCATATCGTCCTTGGTCTCCCATGTAACCCTCTCAACTGGACGGTACTTCCATTGCACCTTCACTGAAGCTATCTTTTTTTATCTCAACTTTCTCAATTGCCTATCCAATATCGCTACCGGTTCCACCCAAAGAACCGATTCTGATCAAACAATACCGAGTCCCACTGGATGATATAGGACCCGTCAGAAGGGTACGTCTTCAACATAGATACATGGAACACTAGGTGAACACCCGCTAAGCCTGGTGGCAAAGACAACTCATCAGTCACCTCACCAACATGTCAAAGAATCAAATGGGCTGATGAACCTCGGGATTAACTTGCCCTTCTTCCCAAATCTCATCACACTCTTTATGGGTGAGACCTTCAGTAGAACTTGGTCACCAACCATGAACTCTAAATCCCGAACCTTCCGGTCCGCATAGTCCTTTTGCCTACTCTGAGCCATAAGAAGTTTTTCCTAAATCAACTTCACTTTATCCAAGAACACTCTTAACAAGTCTGTACACCACGGTATCACCTCAAATGAATCAAACCACCCAATCGGAGATCGACGTCTCCTACCATACAAAGCCATCAAACTGTACCATATCGATACTCAAGTGATAACTGTTGTTGTACGCGAAATCTACCAAAGGTAAGAACTGGTCCCAACAACCACCACTCGCAACATATCTACTAGCACCTAAATAGTCATCTCAGACTGACAATCTGTCTGCGGGTGAAAAACGGTACTAAAATCCAACTGAGTCCCCACTTCCTTCTGCAAAGTCCTCCAGAAATGGGAAGTGAACTGAGTGCCTCTGTCCGAGATGAAGGAAATGGGCACATTATGCAATCTGAAAATCTCTCTAATGTAGATCCTAGTAAGCTTCTCCGAGTTGTAGGTAGTTTGAACTAGAATGAAGTGCGCAGACCTAGTCAACCTATCCACAATAACCTAAATGGCTTCAAACTTGCCCAAAGTCTTTGGTAGACCAACCACGAGATCCATAGATATCCTCTCACTCTTCTACTTGGGAATGGACATCCTTTGTGTCACACCACTCGATCTCTGGTGCTTATACTTAACCTGCTGGAAATTCAAACACTAAGAAACGAAATCCACTATGTCCTTCTTCATCCCACCCCACCAATAATGCTGTCTCAAGTCACGGTACATCTTTGTCGTACTGGATAAATGGAGTATCTGGAATTGTGAGCCTCCTCCAAAATCAACTTAATCAAACCACTAATGCGCCCCATAATCCTCAAAAAACCCTTATCATCAAGAATAGTCTCCTTATCTTCCTCACTTAGCACTTTATCCTGAATCTAATATAATTTCACATCCTCAAACTGCTGACCCTTAATCTGCTCCAAAAGAAATGACCTCAACTTAACATAAGCTAGAACTTTGACAGGTTCCGAAATATCAAGGCTCACCATACCATTAGCCAAACACTGAACCTCTATGGCTAAAGAATGCTCCGGAACAATCAAATGCGCCAAGCTACCCTTACTCACTGCCTTTCGGCTCAACGAATCAACTACCACATTAGCCTTGCCCGGATGATAAAGAATAGTAATGTCATAATCCTTGAGCAACTCCATCCACCTACGTTGCCTCAAATTTAGATCTCGCTAATTGAACACATTCTGAAGACTACGATGATTCGTGAATACCTCACAATGGACTCCATATAGGTAATGCCTCTAAATCTTCAAAGCAAATACTACCGCCGCCAACTCTAAGTCATGAGTGGGGTAGTTCTTCTCATGGACCTTCAACTGCCTCAAAGCATATGTGATCACCTTACCCTCTTGCTTCAACACACAAACCAGACCAATCAGAGAAAGTATCACAATAAACAGTAAAGTCTTTACCCTCCACAGGTAAAGCCAAAATCGGAGCGGAAGTCAATAAGACTATGAGCTTTTGAAAGCGTTCCTCACACTCATCAGACCACTGAAATGCACATTCTTCTGAGTCAAACGGGTCAAATGGGAAGTAATAGATGAGAACCCCTTCACCAACTGACAATATTAATTCGCTAAGCCCACAAAGCTCTGAATATCAGTAACCGAAGTAGGCCTAGCCTAATTTCTAACTGTCTCAATCTTTTTGGGATCCACTAATCCCATCCTTAGACACAACATGCCCCAAAAATACCACGGAACTGAGCCAGAGCTCACACTTAGAAAATTTGACATACAACTTCTTCTCCTTCAATAACCCAAGTACTATCCTCAAATGCTTCTCATGTTCATCCTTACTGTGAGAGTACACCAAGATGTCATCAATGAAAATTATCACAAATGAATCCAAGTAAAGCTTGAAGATCCCATTCATCAAATCCATGAAAGCTGCGGGGGCATTGTTAAGCCCTAAAGACATCACCAAGAACTCATAGTGACCACAACGAGTCCTGAAGGCTGTCTTTGGAATATTCTCGGCACTAATCTTCAACTACTGATAGCCCAATCTCAAATTAATCTTAGAGAAGACCGACGCACCCTGAAGCTAATCAAACAAGTCATCAATGCGGGGTATCAGATACGTGTTTCGAACAGTAACCTTGTTCAACTATCAATAATCGATATACATCCGCATAGAACCATCATTTTTTTCACAAACAAGACGGGAGCACCCCAAAGAGAAACACTAGGTCTAATGAATCCCTAACTCAACAAGTCCTGTAACTGCTACTTCAACTCCCTCAACTCTGCCGAAGCCATACGGTAAGGTGGGATAGAAATAGGCTCACTTTCTGGCTCCAAATAAATGCAGAAATCAATATCACGATCAGGTGGCATACCGGGTAAGTTTGTGAGAAAGACCTTCGCAAACTCACTAACTGCTGGTATTGACTCCAAGGAAGGAGTATTCGCACTTGTATCCCGGATATGCGCCATGTAAGACAAACATTCCTTATACACCAACTTCTTCGCCCAAAGAAACGATATAATCTTCTTGGGAGCAGGGCTAGGAGTATCTTTCCACTCTAATCTCGGAATGTCGCACATAACTAACATGACTGTCTTGGCATGACAGTCCAGAATCGCGTGATACGGAGACAACCAACTCATGCCCAAGGTAACATCAAAATCTACCATATCAAGAATCACCAAGTCTACCCACGTACCATAACCCATAAAAGTAACTATACAAGATCGATAGACTCGATCTACCACCACAGAATCTCCGACCGGAGTAGACATATGAATAGGCACGTCAAGTAGAACACATATCATAGCTAAACCCATAGAGAAATATGTGGACACATAAGAGAAAGTAGAGCCAGAATCAAATAATGTTGAAGCTGTCGGGTGACAGATTGAAATAGTACCTGTGATAAATGCATCAGAAGCCTCTGCCTCTGGCCTACTAAGAAAAGCATAACAATGAACCTGTTCGCCCTCAGACTATGTCTCCATGGCCACCCTGACCCGACTGAGCTCCACATCACGCTGCCTGAGAAATGCCCCTACCGGACTGATGACCACCTTTCCCAAACTAATTAACGCATGTACTAGGCAGTGAACCAGCTCTACCGAAGATCCACCTCTACTAACAGAAGGTGCTGGAGTCGGGGCAGTCTGAAATCGAGAACCCTGTTGAGTCCAACTCTCTCTGGGTCTAGGACACTCTCTCACGAAATGCCCTGGGTCTCCACACTCATAGCAACCCCTGAACAATCTAAGTTGTGAAACGGATACAGAAGAACCCAAATACCCTCCACCATAAGCAGGTTGAGGATTAGAACCCCGTGAAGTCTGTCCAAGACTAAATTCTCTATGAACAAAAAGTACCAGCTGAAGCCTACAATACTGACTGAATGGGGCGGCTAGAGTAATGCTGGAAACTCTTTCTCGAATGCCCAACCCCCTAGATGAAGAACCACTAAAATTGCAGAACCGGCGCATCCTCTTATCCTCACCTCTACCATGAGCCTAAATCTACTCGGACTCAACCTCGGTAACTTGATCAACCACAAATCGGAATAAAGATTTAGAAGCTACTAGTTGTAAGGCCGGCAGCTTCAACGGAAGCACCAACCCCTTGACGAACCTCCTCACATTCTCTGCCTCGGTAGGAAGTAACTGAACTGCATAACGAACCAAGGATTGGAATTGGACTCATACTCAGCGACAGATATCCCTCTCTGCTCTAGACCATTGAACTTATCTCTCCTCCTATCTCTCAGAGTCAGGGGGATGTACTTCTCGTAGAAAGACCTGATACAACTGGGCCCAAGTCAAAGGAGGCAACCTAGCTGGTTGACAATCCACATAAGACCTCCACCACATCTTTGCATCCCCACGCAACTGGAAAGAAAAATATTCAACACCGTGAAGCTCTACCACCCCCAACTTGTGGATCCTTTCATGAATATTAATAAGAAACTCATACGCATTCTCATTAGGTACCATAAAACTTAAGCTGCTTTATCTTGGTAAACCTACCAAACCGGGCCAGCAACTAGCCTAGGAGCAAAAGTAGAGTGTGGAATCTCATCAATACGGGATGCCATAGTAGTGGTAGGCTGTGCCCCGTGGGTCTGATACTGCTCGAGAGTATGACCTCCAGCTCTAGTCTAAGATCCATCTGGTGTAGCTGGAAGGCCATCCGTCTGGGTCAACCCCTCAAAAAGGATCAAGATGCGAACCAAGGAATCCTGCAGTATAGGAGTAGCAATAACCTCGGGATAAGCCTGCGCTAAGCCTGGGCTGGTCCCAGCTCCTCCTCATCTATGGGCTTGTGCTCATGCTCTATTTCTGGCTCAGGCGATAATGATCTGGCTAAAGCCTAGCTTGGGCCTGGCCAGCCACGAGTGCTCTACCCTATATCGGTGCTGCCCTACGACCTCGACCTCTAACGCGTACCTCTAGCTCGGCCATAACCTTAACCTTTAGCAGCTAGTACTGGCACATCGTCCTTCACGACCGTCGTACGTGCCCTCACCATGTGTGAGAGAATAGGAACAGAAGTCAAACACCAATTTGAATCGTTTAGATACTAATTTGAAAAAAGTAGCACGAAAGGAGTGAAAGAACTGGAAGTTTCCTAAATGTCCTACAACCTCTCACAGATAAGTATAGAGCTCATCGTACCGATCCGCAAGACTCTACTAGAGATTGCTCTTGTACTCGTATGATCGGTGAACCTAGGGCTCTGATACCAACTTGTCACGACCCAACTCATGACTCGTGCGGGCACACACACTATCCCCTCTGGCGGGCGAACCCTTCCCTTAAAGCTAAAACATTTTAGTTAACATTCAATCATGCGGAAGTAGCAGAGATAAATAGCAGTCTTCAATCATAAAAGAATAGTGCGAAAATACTAAATACACATAACCTCATGAATGGTCTGAAATCGTAAAAGATCCACTAATAACAACTATATAGTCGATAGAGGAAATACAGTCTCATAAACTAGATAATGTTGTCTTAGAATAAGAAAGAAGACAGGTAAGCAAGAGGAGCCTCAAAGTTGTAGATCGAAGAAAGTAGCTCACCCTATAACTCTTCGGTCAAGGGCCTCGAATCACTCACGAGGTCGGGATGTCGAACCAAAGAACAAACTCGCACTCAAGCAAAGTGCAACAAGAGTTGTATGAGTACAAACACACGTCCTCGTACGTATCATAGGCCGACAACGATTAGTTCACATATATCAATAGAAAGAAATAGACAAGTAGAGCAGATAAGCAGTCAAGAATAAGTCATAAAACATGTAAAGTATAAGATTAGATAATAAGTATAAGCCACCAAGTCAATAGTCAAGAACAAATGTATGATGCGAATGAAATGCTATACAATGTAATGCAATTGCAGTAAGTTGCCATACAGGCTCTTCTCTATGAAAAGAGTTGTCACACAGGCTCCTTTCCACCATACACGCATGTAAGGGCAATGCCTCAATAGCCATGACCCATGGGGAATCCGCAAAGTCTATGCACGCACTCTCTCGCTCCAGTATATGACCTCGGATCACGAACACTCATCTCGCTCCGGTAAAGACCTCATATCACGGCTCTTCTTTCTGTTTAACGCTCTCTGACAAAGACCTCGGAGGTTAACTCTCTCACTTATCATCATTTCAGAACCACAGTCATGTTATATCAGTAATAAGATGGAATGCAATGCCATGCTTGAAATCAACCTTAATAACACATATCAGTAAATCAATAGATGCTTTCCATAGAACACGGCTTCAATGTCCTTTTAGGAGTCAAAGTATCTTGATAATTATGATAAGAAATCCTGCAACTTGTCCGCCAAGTTCTTACCATAAATCACAAATCCTACCCCAGTAGGACACTGAATTGGAACATGTTCTTGGACCTGGTTCAAGCACATAGTTCATTTAACTCTATCTCGTCTTAGTGTCTGAGATAGAACATGCCCATTGACCTGGTTCGCTCGCCCTTATCTTGCTATGTGTCTGATTTATTCATTTTATGTTGCAACTGTCTCTTAGATAGAACATGTCGACAAACCTAGTTCATTCACCTTGTTCATTCACTTTGTCAATCATCAAAACTTATACGTGCTAATGCCAACACCGATGATATGTGCGGTGCATAGAGTGACAATGTCATTAACTTTCCATAAAGAAGTAGTCTGATGCCGTCAAAAGGAGTTTTTAGTTCGAAGTGGCAAGTTAAAATCAGATATGTAAAATATTGATCCCAAGTCTGAGAGCATCTTTAATTCTCAAAATAGCTGATGTTTTTTGTCACTATCATTTATATACTTAATAATCAGTCCTCATCGTGATCGTGGTAAAGCTCTCGCGAATCGCGATCACGCTAGATTAGGCTGAGTGCCTACCATGATCCCAACATCCTTGGTCGCATTCACATTGAGGGGACGCTAGGCCTACCTGGTGGCCCATCTTCTTCCCATTCGCGAAGCTCTGATCGTGTTTGCAGTGCGTAACTTCCCTTTTTTTTTTGCGATCATAATTTCTAGTGCGATCACATTGTACAATTCTGTACTCGCGAAATTTACAATTTCTAATAAAGTCAATTGGTGTCGAAACTCACCCGAGTCCCTCATCAGGTCCCAATCCAAACCATGCTAACAAGTCTCAAATGATATTATTGAATTATACAAAGTTTCAAAATATGATTGGTATTCAAATGTTAAGGATTGAACTGTTAAATTGACAATATCACGGTTTATGTAAATACAAATTCAACCTACAATTTGAAGGATCAACATTGTATTCCTAACACTGCATTTAATTAAAAAGGGAAGTGATGTTAACATATCACAATATAATATACAATTGGTTTCAAGTAACAATAACTTTAAAACGGAATGGAATGCTTAGATTAAAAAATATGCAAAACTGCTAGAAAGCCAAGGTATGATTTGATGAATATTCTGGACCCTACATGCTGCATCGTAGAGTTAGAAACTTGAATGATAACTTAACTTTGGGTAATTGGCCACCATAGTCACTCAACTTTGGGTAGTTGGCCATAATAGTCACTCAACATTGGTTTGTCTTCCAAAAGTCACTCAACTTTGACTAGTTAGCTTCAATGATCATTTTAGCCCTAAATATATTTTTCGTATTTAATAACGCGACATCTATAAAATTTTAGAAGAAAATATTTAAAAAATAAAATTAATATGTATATTTATTTAAGAATCAATTTATCATAAGTAGTGCATATAACACTAAATTTTAGAATATTATTCATCATTAATACATACAAATATTGAATATATAAATATATGCTTATACGAGATGTCTCAAGTAATGTTATATGACATAAAAATAAAAGAATTTAGTCTATATATATATATATATATATATTAAACATTTGAGCCAAATATGGGTTTAATTGCACAATTGCATTTGCATATTTTAGAGGTTAGGGTTTATTTTCGTTTTATTAGCTCAGTTGTTTAATTTAATAGAATTTTATATTTTTTGAATAAATTCTTTTATTAGTTATGTCTTACAATATTACTTGAGATATATCGTATAAGTATATATTTATATGTTCATTATTTTTATTATATATTAATGATGAATAATATTCTAGAATTTAGTATTATATGCTCTAATTAATTAGTTTACTTAACTAGTATAGTTTTTAAAATATTGTGTTTACGTTGCTTTTTCAATCTAATTTTTTTATATTTATATGTTCATTCTTTTTATGTATGAGTGATGAATATATTCCAAAATTTAGTATTATAGGCACTAATTATGATGACTTGGATCCTAAATAAATTCACATATTAATTTAAATATTTTTTAAATATCTTTTTTCTAAAAATTTACAGCTGCCACCTAATTAAATAGACACCAGAAATTATATTTCCGGTTAAAATAACCATTAAAGCTAACTAGTCAAAGTTGAGTGACTAATGGAAGACAAACCAAAGTTGAGTGACTATGCCGACCAATTACCCAAAGTTGAGTGACCATTGAAGCTTCTAACTCAGAGTTGAGTGACTTTGGGAAGACAAAACAAAGTTTAGTGATCATTCAAGCTTCTAACTCAAAGTTGAGTGACTTTTGTAAGACAAAACAAAGTTGAGTAACTATATATGATGGCCAATTATCCAAAGTCAAGTGACCATCCAAGTTCTAACTAATACTCCCTACATTGTGTAGCTTTAAAGAGTGAGAAAAAAATATAGCCGTGGGGTACTGGTATAAACGGCCTCCGTTAGTATCCAATTTTTTTTCTTATTTCTTATAATTTCCTTACCATTTTTAAGTTTTTACTATGTAAATGAGTCTGAGCCATAAAATGGTTGAGTTGACACATGGCATGAATTGGAAATAGCATCGGCAAATACTGAACCAAACTTCATAGGAGGGCTTTTTCCCCTCTGGTCAACTCTTTCGAAAGAAGATTGTGACGGATGTATTATTATGTTGCAACAGACTATCTTCTTAGCTTGTTGAAAGGAATAACAAAATCAGCCACAAATATTTTATGAAGTGAAAATGACTCACATGCTACCTGGCCAAAGTCTTTTTCTTTGGTCGAACAAACTATCTTATTAACAACCCAAAAACCAAACTCTCTTTACAAACTAGCGGCAAAAGAAAACAAACCAAAGACCAAACCTGAGCCTATGCTCATCCTACTACTCACTCAGTTATACTTCATTTCTAGCTAAAGTCCTCTATCTTTGCAGCTCTTGTTTATCGCTAAAAATTAGTTGTAGGATAATCAATTGAATTTGTTACAGAGTGAGGTTAAAGAAAAGTGGCTGTATCCGATCACAAACCCTTTTTATGATCGTGGTGAGCCTGGTGACAATGAATATAGAAATGAGAAAGTAAATGGCAGAAAAGTAAAGAAAATCAGTATTAGCTAAAATATTGAGTGAGATCTATATATTCCAAACTTGAAAGAAAATAGGTGCTAGGGTTACAAGTGTAGAAGATGCGATGGTTGTTCCTTGTCCTAGAAGGTATATTTACTTATACAAACCCTAGACTTTTCAACATAAAAGTAAAAATGATGTGATGCACCCATAGGGCTAACGTGCAGTGGCACAGTGATGTACAGCCCGAGACTGACGGACGGGATGGGGGTTGGTGAGAGTGAAAGACAATTGTGAACTAGAATCGAACTCAAATATACCCGTTTCAACGGCTCCTTCCGTTTGCCATGTTCAGGACCTTTACTTCGCCCTCTGAGTGTAACCGGGCCTCTTCCTCGTTGGACCTACACTTCTATGTGACGTTCTTTTATGGTGCCACCTGTTGATCCAGATTTTCCCTCATATAGTTCTGTCTCCTGTATGTATATTATGTACACATCTGACCTTGCATTCTAGTTGAATCTTCCTACATATCACCTGAGGTATGGGGACTTTACAGTCCCATAATGCTTCACTTCTTGCCATCCATATATGTAGACTGCAGCTGCTACCATTGCCTAGAGAAAGCCTCTACTCATCCTGCCGTGAGCATTCCTTACTATTCTTGTCCATAATGTTGTGCACTCATGGTTCTGTACATGGACTTGTACCCACTGAAGATAGAGAACACACATTGGAAAAATAGATGCTGTACTATCTCATCTTTACTACCACATAAAAAGCAATTCTCATCCTGACTAATCCCCATCTTCTAATTTGTGCATTGTGAGCCATCTTATGAAGCTATTTTTTGGCACATGCATAGTGTTCCACACTGTTCTCCAGTATTTTCACTCATCACCCATTTCTTTTCTCCATTCATAACCACTCTTGATAGTATATTTGCCAATACGGGTAATCAAACCATTCATAGTATAATCAGATTCAAATTTCTGCCTGAGCCCACAAATTTTCTTTCAATACCAACAACTATCAATAGGAGTCGGGTATTGCCACCAGTCAGTTCCTCTAATATGTGATTCACCCATTTCACCCATAAATTTTCAACCTTGTTTGCTGCATTCCAAGTGATGCATTCAGTGATGCCCAATCTACCCTCTTTCTTTGGCCTACATACTAAGTCCAAGCTATCAAAGGGGACTTATTGGTATGCACTTGACCAGTCCACAAGAAATTTCTATAGATTGCTGTAATTTTTTTATCGCCTTCCCTGGCATAATGAAGATTGAAGATCAATATGAGTGAATATGTAGCAAAACAGAGTTGACAAGCTGGACTCTACTAGCATAAGATAAGTGCTTAGTGCCCCACGCCTTGACCCTACATTCCATTTTATCAACTAGCATTTCACAGTCTACTTTTGAGATCTTTTTGGATGAGATGGGAACTCCTAAATATTTGAAAGGAAGCTTCCCCTTCTCATAACCAGTGAGTTCACATAGATCCTCCAGAAATTGGCTTTCCATATTTTCATTAAAGTTGTTAGATTTGTAGGCATTAGTTGTCAAACCTGAGAGCATGGAAAAGCTTTTCAATCCCCTCAACATCAGCATCACTGGAATAGTTCACCCTTGCTTAAAATGAGCATATCATCAACAAAACTGAGATGATTTAGGCCCAGGCTCCAGCACTTGGTATGATAAACAAAACGTTGTTGAGTAGTGACCCATTTCATGATCCTTGTGAAGTATTCCATGCATATTACGAATAGCAAGGGTGAGACAAGATCACCATATCTCAATCTCCTTTTCCTTGATATGTGCACATAGAGACCACCATTAACTGTAATTTATTACTAGGGTGTAGACAAGTAGTCCATTAGCCATTTGATGAATTTACAGTGAAAATTTAATCCATGGAGCATCTCCTTCACAAACTCCCATTCTACAGTATCATATGCCTTTCTTAGGTTTATTTTGATCAAACAAATCTTTGTTGTATTCTTCTAATTATATAACCTGACTAGGTCCAGGTAGATCAAGATGTTCTGGACAATTGATCTCCCAGCTACAAATGCATTTTGATTATCTGAAGTAATATATGGTTACCTGCTTTAGTCTATTACATAACATTTTTTATATCACTTTGTATAGGGTATTATAGTAGGAAATAGGCCTATAATCTCCTACTGATTTTGCATGAGTACTCTTTGGGATAAGAGTAATCACTGTTAAATTGAGCCCCTTTAATCATTTTCCTTATTTTGAAGAACTCCAAAACACCATCTATTAAGTTAGTACTCACATCATCCCAAGCATCCTTGTAGAATTGGCTATTGTACCCATCTAGTCCTGGTGTGCCTTGTCCCCATCAATTGCCCATAATTTTTTTTTAACATCCTGTGCAGTGATGTCTTGGATTAGCATTACTTTTTGTTCTTTATTAACCAGTGGCCCCATCCTAAGAATATCTCTGCTTACTGCTTCTCTATATATAGTATTTTGTCCCAACAACCCCTTATAATACTCAAGGAAAGCAGTAGTGATACGCTCCATGTCATTATTCTGTCGCCCCTCCATATTTTTAATTGCAAATATCCTGTTTGTATTCCTTCTGGCCCTTAGCGCACTATGAAAGATTGTGTGTTCAGATCCCCTTCTTTCAACCACTGGCTCTTACATTTTTTCCTCAGGAAGGCCTCACTTGCTTGTTTCTTCTTATAATACTGTTTTGCTAGTCTCATAATTTTCTCAATCAATACACTGTTCAGAGGAACTAATTGAATTCTGGCCTAACACTAGTCAACAGCTCCCAAGCCTATTGTGTGTGAACCTGTTGCACCCCGGAAAATTTCGCGTTACCAAGACTATAGACGGCTTAGTATGAATTCAAGGGAGAGTAAAGTTATACCATGATTGGGGATGCAGATTATACTATATGAGTATAATAATGACATATATATGACATTTGGAGATCGTATGGTGTAAACCAGTTAATACGTTACTTGATGAGTCGCCCTCGTAACCGTAAGTCAAGGTAGAGCCTACATGCCGGGATTTGATAAAGAACATATGAAAACTTATATGAGTAGTACATGGGAAGTTGAGCAAGTCTTAAGAAAGACCCTTAAGCCAAATATGGGCATAAGCCCTCCAAAAGGATGATTTAAGGATACGTTTTCGGGTGATCTGACTTAAAGAGGCCAAAACATCATTATAAGTTTGGAATTTGGAAACACACCAAAAATGAAATTTGTAGTTAATTGAATTAACTTTCCAACCATAGTTCGTGGGCCTTCATACAATATTGGGATCAAGAGTTATGACCTTTTTACTAAACGAACACGCAGGCAGAAAAATAAGCCTGCGCATACGCGCCCAATACCCACGCGAACGCGCTGGGCAATTTTTATGTCGATCCAGGCAGACCCCAGAACCTTATAAAAGGGGCTTATCCCTTTATTTCCTCATCCAACATCCTAAACTCTCTCCAAAATTCTGGAAAACTCTTCCCAATTCCCAAGACCAAATTTTAAGCCCAAATCAGGTATAATTCCCGAATTCTAGTTTAGACAGCGTATAGTTGCGATTATAATATCGTATTAAGGTGAATCTTGGCTGGAAATTCAAGGTGAATATTGATAATATCGTGGTTTTAGCGGGAGAAAGGCATGAATCTTCCTTTTTGGTATTGATTTAGGTCTAATTATGGGAATAAAGTTATTAAATAGTTGTATAATGAATTTGTTGGTTGAAAAATTGGATAAACATTATGTGGGATGTTTTATGGAGTATTTTGGTATTAAGGATGATGTTATTGGTGTTGTTGTGGTTGTTGTGGTGTTGGTTGATGAAATTATGATTTCGGGCTAGGTATATGAACAGGGGAGATGCTGCCCGAATTTTGACAGATTCTAAAGGAGTTTCATTTAAAGACTTGAGATAGGCATATGACGATAAGTCTAACGGTAGTATAATTTCTTTTAAATGTAGATTTACAAGTTCGGGAGAATAAACGTTAATTCGTGGGAGGTCAATCAGGTATGTTAAGGCTAGTCCCTTTCTTTCAAAGGCATGACTCCTATATTATGACTTTCTCCCTATACTTCTATGACCTTATTACAACCCAAAAGTTGAAAGTCAAAGATTCTTAAGAGCTTCTTATGAGAAAGAGGTAAGATGTGTTATATGATAATGATGAAGATGATATGTTCTCCATAATGTCCTTATCCTCAAAAGTTAGCGATTCACGATTCCAAGAGTTTTTTATGATGCTAAGAATGAGTATGTTCTATGAAGATAATGATGATGATGATTCAATTTCTAGAAGTTCCAAAGCTATTATGAGAGTATCGAGTTTATTCCATGATTTTTTTGAGTTGCTCATTGTTGTTTATCTCACCTCATGAATTGTTCCTTCAAGGCGAGATATAGCGATGATGATTATTCCATAATATAAATCGGAGGTTTCCGACCTTACGTCACTCCGATAGAGTTGTAGCTTTCACTTGGGCTCTCATGCATGCTTTTATAATTATGTATGTATTTTAATAACACCGTGCCTACATGGCCGGGCAGTATAACACCGCGCCGCCCTATAGGCGGCCGGGCAGACACACCACTGCAGTGGGCAGCTTATGCCCCGGACGCAGGCTAATGATGATAACACCGTGCCTAAACGGCCGGGCAGCATGACACCGTACCTATATGGTCGGGCAGTTTACTTGTATATATTTATAATATTATTTTAGAAAGTTAAAGTTAGCATGCATGACATCCGCCTTAAGAGGCAATCAGATGTACAGGTTATCTCTTTACTTCATGTTGTGTTTCACGCCTCTTATTATGATATTATTCATGCCTTACATACTCAGTACATTATTCGTACTGATGTCCTTTCTTGTGGACGCTGCGTTCATGCCCGCAGTAGACGGACAGACGAACTTTGCCCCTTAGGGGAGCTTTACCAGCGAGTTCCGTAAAGGCCCCGCTTGTCCCCGAGTCGTATGCCTTATTGGTACTCCCTTTTGTGTATATACTTGGGCACGGCGTAGTCCTACCCCGTCCTTATGGATTCTGGTATCCTGTATATATCGAGGCTCGTAGACCGATGTATGTATCTAGATGTTTCGTAGCCTTGTCAGTACATATTGACGTATAATAATTAGGCAACCTTGGTGATTCATGTTCATGGATATGGTTGCCGGTGGTTATATAGTAGCATGCCATTATATTATGTTGTGATATCCGTCCTTACAGAGTATGATGCATATGAGCTAGCTTATGGCCCACCTAGAAATGATTATGAGGTGTATATTCAGAGGTACTCGGTAGGGTAACTCCGGGTGCCCGTCATGACTCTCTAGTTGGGTCGTGACAAAAGTGGTATCAGAGCAGTTCGTCCTAGGGCGTGTCTACGAGACGTGTCCGACAGAGTCCTGTTTATGGGTGTGCAGAACGCCACACTTATAAACAGGCGGCTGCAGAGCATTTTAGGAATAATTAGCCTTCTTTATTATCTTAGATCGTGCGATAGAGCTATGTTATCAGGATTCCCTTTTTCCTAATAGTGTGTTATGATTTTAGCAATGCCTATTAAGAAGAAAGCTACTGCGGCCCAGAAGGGCAAGACAGTGGTCGGAAGAAGGACTGAACGGGAGCCACCGGTGGAGGTAGAAGAGGGTGAGTCGCATAACGAGGTTCCATCTTGGGCCTCTCCTACTCCACCCCTACCCGAGGAGCATGAAGGGGCTCGGCGCTCCGCTCCGTGCTCCCCCCCCCCCCCCCCATCGCCGGATGCCTCGAGTCGGCAGATGACCGAGGCTATTCAGTTGCTGACCCAGTTGGTTCCCGCTCAGGCTCAGCGGAAAGGTGTGGGCCAAGGTGATAGAGTGGTCAGTGCAAGAGCCCGCGCTTTTATTAGCCTGAATCCTCCAGAATTCTATGGGTCGAAGCCAGATGAAGACCCACAGGGCTTTATAGACGAGATGCTGAGGACGCTACAGATAATACATGCTTCTGATACCGAGTCGGTTGAACTGGCTTCTTATAGACTGCGGGATGTAGCCGTCCACTGGTATAATACTTGGAGGTCTTCGCGGAGGGCAAATGCACCTTCCTCAGTATGGTAGGAGCTCGTGGACGTCTTCCTCTGACATTATCTTCCACCGGAAGTTCGACAGGTCCGAGCCGCTAAATTCTTGAATCTCAGGCAGGGTAATATGAGCGCTTGGGAATACAGTCTCCATTTTAATTCTTTGGATAGGTACGCCCCAGCCATGGTAGAAGACATGGGAGACGGTGTACACAGATTAGTGAGTGGTTCGGGTCCGCATTTGGTTAAGGAGTGCTTGACACCTTCACTCCAGGGTGGGATGGATATTGCTCATATTCAGGCACATGCGCAGAATTTGGAGGAACAGCAGCAGCCGCGAAGGAGTGAGCGTGATCCTGATAGGAGGCACAGTAAGAGGGCGCATCTTTTAGTGCCACTAGCGAGTTCAGAGGGAGCCAAAGGCAGCAATATTCCAATCATATGGCCGATCGGCAACCGAGCACCCTTCGGTTTGCGGGTATAAAGAGATTTGATGCCCTATTTATTACCGGACCCCGGCCGAGCTCCGGATTTCGGACTCCCGGTCACAGAGGTGAATCCGGTCGATGAGCGCCGCCTACCACGGTACGACTAGTGTGGTGGTACAGTGCATTCGGGCGATCTTGCCCTAAGTTCAGATGCTTGTTATGCTTGCAGTCAGGTGGCATATGATGTGTGATTGTCCATCGATAGCTGGCAGAGGTAGGACCCAACCCACATAATCAGTAGCGGGTTATTCATTGTCCGTGCGCCCTGTAAGGTAAGGTTTGCAGGCATCGATAGGTCGTGGTAGAGGGCGGGGAAATATATCCAAAGTACAAGCGGCTTTAGAATCGAATATATGCGCGCGGAGATCCCGCAAGATCTTGAGTCTTCCCTTAACGTTGTCACATGTATATTGTCAGTATCTTCTCATAATGTGTATGCATTAATTGATCTGGGGTCTACTTTTACGTATATCACTCTTTATGTTGCTAATCGTATTGGGATGAAACCTGAGCCAATCAAACCCTTTGAGTTGTCTACACTGGTAGGGGAACCAGTGGTAGCTAAGCGAGTATATAGGAGTTGTGTGGTTGTAGTTTGCAACCGCCATATTATGGCTGATTTACATGAGCTGAAAATGGTAGACTTTGACGTTATTTTGGGTATGGATTGGTTAGCCTCCTGTTACTCTAATGTTGATTGTAGAACAAAGGTGGTTCGATTTCAGTTCCTGGGGGAACCAGTGTTAGAATGGAAAGGTAATACAGCGTCCCCGAGAGGTAGGTTTATTTCCTATCTCAAAGCGAGAAAGATGATTGCTAAAGGCTATATCTATCATTTAGTCCGGGTTCAAGACACAGAAGCAAAATCGCCGACTCTTCAATCTGTCCCAGTAGTGAATGAGTTTCCGTATGTGTTTCCAGACGAGCTCCCAGGTCTTCCACCAGAACGAGAGATTGAGTTTACCATTGATGTGTTGCCGGATACTAAGCCCATATCTATTCCCCCTTATCGAATGGCCCCTGCAAAATTGAAGGAGTTAAAGGCGCAACTGAAGGATTTGCTTGAAAAGGGCTTTATTAGGCCCAGTTCATCACCATGGGGAGCGCCTGTGTTGTTCGTAAGGAAGAAAGATGGTTCCTTGCGTATGTGTATTGATTACAGACAACTGAACAAAGTGACGATAAAGAATAAATACCCACTTCCAAGGATTGATGATTTGTTCGATCAGTTGCAGGGTGCCAAGTGGTTCTCAAAAATAGATCTAAGATTAGGATACCACCAAGTGAGGGTTAAGGAACAGGACATCCCAAAAACGGCCTTCTGAACCAGATATGGCCATTATGAGTCTCGGGGGATGTCATTTGGGTTGACTATCACCCCAGCGGTATTCATGAATTTGATGAATAATGTATTTAGGCCTTACTTGGATCTATTTGTAATTGTGTTCATTGACGATATTCTGGTATATTCCCGATCGGAGGCAGAGCATATAGATCATCTACGTACTGTCCTTGTAATTCTTCGGGCTCGGGAGCTATATGCCAAATTTTCAAAATGCAAATTTTGGCTAAATTCTTTAGCTTTTCTGGGTCATATTATTTCGACCGACGGTATTCGAGTAGATATCCAAAAGATTGAAGCTGTGAAGGATTGGCCGAGGCTGACAACGCCTACAGAGGTCCGTAGTTTCCTAGGGTTAGCTGGTTACTATAGGATATTTGTAGAAGGATTTTCTTCTATTTCAGCGCCACTGACAAAGTTGACTCAGAAATCGGCTAAATTCTAATGGACAGACGCGTGCGAGCGGAGTTTTCAGGAGTTGAAGGATAGGTTGACTTCAGCCCCAGTCCTAACACTTCCAGAGGGATCGGAGGGCTATGTTATTTATTGTGATGCTTCGGGTATTGTGCTAGGCTGTGTGCTGATGCAACATGGTAAAGTTATTGCCTATGCTTCAAGGCAACTACGGAAACACGAGAAACACTACCCGACTCATGACCTAGAATTGGCTGTGGTTATTCATGCACTGAAGATGTGGAGGCATTATTTATATAGTGTTCATGTGGACATTTATACGGATCATAAGAGTCTCCAATACATTTTCAAACAGAAGGAATTGAACTTGCGGCAAAAGCGGTGGTTGGAACTATTAAAAGATTATAATGTGAGTATCTTGTACCATTCGGGAAAGGCAAATGTAGTAGCCGATGCTCTCAGCCGCAAGTCCATGGGTAGTTTAAGTGATGTTCAACTGGAGAAGAAGGAGTTGATTTGCGAGCTTCGACAACTAGCCAGCCTAGGAGTTCGCATAATGGATTTGGGCAATGCAGGAGTCACTGTCCAGAACCCAACGGTGTCATCTTTAGTAGAGAAGGTAAAGAAGAGCCAATATGAGGAATCCGTATTAGTTCATTATAGAGACGTGCTTCCTCAGAAGGAGAAGTCACCATTTGAGGTTCCTGCAGATGGAGTTCTCAAGTATCAAGGCAGATTATGTGTTCCTGATGTTGCAGGACTACGACGACAGATTCTGGAAGAAGCCCATTATTCCCGTTATTCCATCCATCCAGGAGCAGCAAAGATGTACCATGATCTTAAGTCTGTATATTGGTGGGATGGAATGAAGAAAGACATAGCAGAGTTTGTAGCCCAATGCCCTAATTGCCAACAGGTCAAGACGGAGCATCAAAAGCCCGGAGGATTACTGCAAGCTATAGAGATTCCAACTTGAAAATGGGAGGCGATTAATATGGACTTCATTACAGGCTTGCCTCGTTCCCGACGTAAGTATGACTCCATGTGGGTGATTGTAGATAGACTCACAAAATCAGCTCATTTCCTGCCAGTCAGAACTATGTATTCAGCAAAAGATTATGCAAAGTTATATATCAAAGAGATAGTGCGACTTTACGGTGTTCCAGTGTCCATTATTATTGATAGAGGAGCGCAATTTACAGCTAATTTTTAGAGGTCCTTCCAAGAAGGTTTGGGAACACAAGTGAAGCTTAGTACAACATTTCATCCCCAGACCCTTGAAGATATGCTAAGAGCCTGTGTGTTGGATTTTGGAGGTAGCTGGGATGACCATTTGCCACTCATCGAGTTTGCGTATAACAATAGCTATCACTCCAGTATTCAGATGGCCCCATATGAAGCTCTATACGGGAGGAAGTGTAGATCGCCTATTGGATAGTTCGAAGTGGGAGAGACAAAGTTAGTAGGCCCAGATCTAATCCAGCAAGCGGTAGAGAAGGTTAATCTTATTCAATATCGACTACTAACAGCTCGAAGTCGTCAGAAATCCTATGTGGAGAATCGTCGGCGAAACTTGGAATTCAAAGTTAACGATTGGGTACTCTTGAAAGTATCGCCTATGAAACACGCGATGAGATTTGGCAAGAAGGGGAAGCTTAGTCCCCAGTATATTGGGCCTTATAAGGTTGTGCGCAAGGTAGGCCAAGTAGCTTATGAGTTAGATCTGCCTTCAGAGTTAGAATCCATCCACCCAGTGTTTCACGTGTCCATGCTTCACAAGTGTGTTGGAGATCCTTCCAGAATTGTGCCTGTAGACGATGTCCAGGTTACTGGGAAGTTGTCCTATGAAGAGGTACCCATTTCCATTCTGGACAGGCAAGTTCGAAGACTTAGAACCAAGGACGTAGCCTCAGTTAAAGTCCTGTGGAGAAACAATAATAGGGAAGA
Organism: Lycium ferocissimum; assembly: GCF_029784015.1. Lineage (NCBI taxonomy): Eukaryota > Viridiplantae > Streptophyta > Magnoliopsida > Solanales > Solanaceae > Lycium > Lycium ferocissimum. The sequence goes on from NC_081351.1 coordinate 10,843,272, forward strand.
AATGACTTGGGAAGCTGAGGAAAATATGAAGTTCAGGTACCCACATTTGTTTCCACTTCCAAAGAGCTCCGACAGACACCATTATCTCAAGTTATGTGATGCTTTGAATTATTTCTTGGTCGCGCGTGGCTACATGGGTATCAAGGTTGAGCCCTCGCGAGACATCAGATATTTCGGGTTGTCAGATGATGGTAGTGGTACACCAAGGAGAAACTGCAAACAATTTCATAGAAATCCTCAAGAGCTTAACATTCCGTGACTTGTAATGTTCCTAAGGGGGAAACCG
>NC_081351.1:10843657-10871864 GCF_029784015.1 Lycium ferocissimum
TTTGGGTATTAGATACCAAAGAAAGCCAGGAAAGATCTTTCTTCAAGAATGGGGACAAACTCAGACCAAAAATGCAATCCACAAGATGGTTATTCAAGTGATTCCAATCTTTATTTGCTGGGAAAAGTGGAAGGCAAGGTGTAAATGCAGATATGGGAGTCAAACCAATATGTACAGAAGAAGAATGAAGCAGAAAGTACTCTGGAACATGAAAGTTGCAACGGACAAAGCATTCCCATGCTACAAGATGGACTTGCAATGGCCTTATATATGCACAAAGAGATTGAGCAACTCAGACCAAGAACCATCTGCAAAATGGTAAAGTGGACATTGCCTCATGAATGATGGATCAAAATAAATACTGATGGAAGTTTCACGGAGTAGTCTGGGAAAGCAGCTATTGGAGGTATGGCTAGGGATGAAAATGGTGATCTTTTATTTGCATTTGATGTCCAAATACAATGTAGTAGCCATAAAGTGGCAGAGGCTATGGCTGCAAAGTATGCTGGACAATGGATAAAAGATAGAAATATCAACAAATGCATTCTAGAGCTGGAATCAATGCTTGTAACAAATTTGCTTTTGAAAGATAATGTCAACAACATCAAGCTAAAATCTATTATTGAGGATACCCTGACACTGATTAAAGGCAAGGAAGTGAGCATCAACCATTGTTATAGTGAAGCTAATAGAGTGGCAGACTATTTTGCAAAGCTTGCTACTACTTTGGATGAGCCTCTTACTATTCAAGATGTAACTCAGCTGCCTAGAGGAGCTTTTGGGATGTTCAGTTTGGACAAAAGACAGCTGCCCAGTGTGAGATTAAGATATGACAAAGCCAATTTCTTTGTTAGTTAGATTTATAGGTCAGTCTGATCTCAGTCTGATCTTAGAGAATGCATAAGATCTATGATTTGCATCCTCCTTTTTGTGTTGGTTGTTTACAATCAGCTGTTGTATATTAGGGGTAAGGTCTAGTCCCCCCAATTATTGCCTCCAATAATAATATACAACTCTACCAGGATTCATCCTGGGAAATTTAAAAAAAAAAGTATATAGGATAAGTAAAAATTTACACAACCCAAGAATTCCCTTTTCCCTTCTTTTCTGTAGTTTACCAACATAGGATAAGTAATTTTTTTCTTTCCATTTAGTTGAGAGAGTTGGTGAGCAGTGGTGGATCCAGAATTTTCACTCAGAGGGTTCGAAAAAAACAATAAAAGCTAAATATAGAAAATTATGTTGTCTCTGAGGATCGAACCTAGGACGCTAGAGACAATTTTGAATACCCTGGGCCGTTTGAGCTAACTTTTTGCATTTGTTCATGGTGTTCAAAAGTTAATATATGTACATAAACATAAAAAAATTACCCTATATATACACTGTAATTTTTTGCCGAGGGTGTTCGGGTAACACCCTCACCACTATGTAAATCCGCCCTTCTTGGTGAGAACAGGAGACTTGATGGGCATCTCTGGTAGCAAATCCAGTTTATTAAGATCCATTTTGATTATATTCTTTTGAGTTCAATGAATTTTTGAAATACTTGAGATTAAAGGGTGTATGAACCCTAGATGAATAAAAGAAGAAGACGTGCACACAGAGATGTAGGAGAAAGTATCATTTCACTACTAAAAAACTACCAAAGTTCGACGGACAAAAACTCGACTGAAAACCGACGAAGTGCGTCGGTTTTGTGTATTTCTAATATTTTTTGTTTTTTTAATTCTGTCGTTTTTTTTGGCAGAACTTTGAAATTATATTTCCGCCAATTTTTTTTTGACAAAAACCGACGTCCCACGTCGGTTTTATTAAAAAAAAATTAATAAAAAACTGGCGAACAACATCGATTTTAGTTTTAAAATATATCAAATAATTTACAATTCATTTTGTTTTTTAAATATTAATAATCGAATTTTGTTTAAGGAAACCGACGGACTACGTCGGTTTTTAATTTTTTGGTCAAAGGCTGGTTAACAATTTAAAGAACCAACTGGCCGGGTTGGTTTCGTCGGTCCTTTTTTTTTTTTTTTAATTATTATTATTATTATTATTATTATTATTATTATTATTTTTATAACAAAATAGCCAAACGAGTTTGGGAAATCATTACCCATCTCCCCCCCCCCCCCCCCCCCCCAAAAAAAAAAAAAAAAAACACCCATTCTCTCGTAAACCTAACCCCCCGCCCACCCTCCTCCTCCCGGCCCCGCTGCCCACTCCCCTCCGCCCACTCGCCTCCACCTGCGCAGCCCACCCCCACATACCCCAGCCTCGTTTTTAACTTAGTAAATTGAGGTTAGTTTCTTTTAAATTAGGGCTTTTAAAATTCTTTCAGTTTTAGTTTTATTTGTAGATTTTAGGCCTAATGTTTGTCTATTTAGCTTTGTTAAACATCATTTGTAATGTTATTAATGTTGAATTTGTGAAAAAATGTAAACTTTATTGGACTAGTTTACTTTTCATTTTTTTTTTTGCTTGAGATTTTGCTGTATTTTATGTTCATTGTCAATGTATTTGTGTTAGCTTAGTTATCATTGTTTGTAATATTATTGATGTTGAATATGTGCAAAAATGTATACTTTATTTGACTAGTTTTTTTTTTTTTTTTTTTTGGATTGTGCTTTTTGTTAGAATCCATAAGTTATTAGAATTGTTATTGAGCATTCAAAATTAGTTGAGATTGTGCTTTTCAAAATTAGAATTGTTAAGTTATAGTATTTCTATAACCTCAAAACTAAAATATAGACTTTATTTGACTAGATTTACTTTTCAATTTTTAGAATTGGTTGGGATTGTGCTTTTCAAAGTTATATTAAAGTTAGAATTCATGAGTTATTAAAGTTAAAATTGTTATTGAGAATTCAAAGTTAGAATTAGTTGGGATTGTGCTTTTCAAGGTTAGAATTGTTAAGTTATAATATTTCTATAACCTCAAAACTTAAATGTAGACTTTATTTGACTAGATTTACTTTTCAATTTCTAGAATTAAATTTAGAATCCATAAGTTATTAAAGTTAGAATTGTTATTGAGAATTCAACGTTAGAATTGGTTGGAATTGTGCTTTTCAAAGTTATATTAAAGTTAGAATCCATACGTTATTAAAGTTAGAATTGTTATTGAGAATTCAAAGTTAGAATTGGTTGGTATTGTGCTTTCTTAAATTATTGATGTTGAATTTGTGAAAAAATATAAACTTTATTTGACTAGTTTACTTTTCACACACACACACACACACACACTCTGCGATTGTGCTATTTTTATGTTCATTGTCAATGTCTTTGTGTTATCTTAGTTAGAATTGGTTGGGATTGTGCTTTTCCAAGTTATATTAAAGTTAGAATCCATAAGTTATTAAAGTTAGAATTGTTATTGAGAATTCAAAGTTAGAATTGGTTGTAATTGTACTTTTCAAAGTTAGAATTATTAAGTTATAATATTTCTATAACCTCTAAACTAAAATGTAGATTTTATTTGACTAGATTTACTTTTTAGTTTTTAGAATTAAAGTTAGAATCCATAAGTTATTAAAGTTAGAATCGTTATTGAGAATTCAAAGTTAGAATTGGCTGGGATTGTGCTCTTAAAAATTATATTAAAGTTAGAATCTATAAGTTATTAAATTTAGTATTGTTATAGAGAATTCAAAATTAAAATTGGTTGGGATTGTGTTCTCTTAAGTTATATTTTAAGTTAGAAATCATGTGATACAAAAATATCATGGTCTACGGTTGAGAAGTCCATCGGTCCATACGATTGTATATATATATATATAGATGCTTGTGATTACCGCGGCCCCCGCTTCTTCGATGGAACTCCGGGTTGAGGAGTTACTCGGAATGTGTTAGCCAATATATCGTATCCTTGGTTTGGTACTCAGGAGTATAATAAGTCAATTTGTACTCTTTAACACCAGCTTTGAATCCAACACTTGCTTTAGTCTCTGTTTGTGGTGACATAAATCCCTCCCTACAAATCCCTCGTGAATTAAGAATTCTCACAACAACAAGGTCTACTCGACACGAATTCCGCGTTAATGAAACTTTTCAAAATCTTTCACAAAATTTCCAACTAATACTAATATTATCAACTAATCGAATGGTTGATTATTAGACCATGGTATTTGATTTGCCAAATACATCATTATTGTATACTCTTTCATATATATAGAGCAACCCGATTTTTATTTTTACCTTTTTTTTTTTTTTTTTTTTTGAAATGGAAATACCTAACTAACCTAAATAATAAGAACTTCCCCTTGACTTGAGGTATATGTTGTATATGTAAATCCTAGATGTGAAAATATATGGAATTCCTCTATAATCTATGAATCTATGAAAGGTATAAAAAAAAAAAAAAACGCAAAGAAAAGAAAAGGCTAGGCATAAATCGATATGCTTAAATTGAAATAAAAAAGAAATAAGAAGAGGAGCCAATTAGATACAAATAATGAATCGTAATAGAAATAGAAAATAAAGTTAAGTTCGAATTCCATAGAATAGATTATACGGATGGGATTGTCCATAATGATAGACAAATGAAAGACTTTCTCACGATTCTGATTCATCCACTTGAGATTTTTAAATGAAAATAGGTTGGGTGAGCTTGCAAATTCACTCGAAAGATGAATAAGTAAACAATTGAATTGGTTCAAGTTCAATTGCATGGTGCCAACAAAGTCGAGTGCTAATTCCCATTTTATTGAATTAAGCCGACGTGCTAGCGGGCATTTTTTTTTAATTCGATAATTTTTGAAAAAACATTTCAACATATTTATTTATTTTATTATTATGAGAATCAATCCTACTACTTAAGGTTCTTTAATTTCCACGCTTGAAAAAAAAAAAAAAAGGGGCGTGTCATCCAAATCATCGGTCCGGTACTAGATGTAGCCTTTCCCCCGGGCAAGATGCCGAATATTTATAACGCTCTGGCAGTTCAAGGTCGAGATAGTGTTGATCAACCAATAACTCTTTCTTATGTATCGAGGATCATCGAATTAAGCAAGATTACTATTTCAACGGAAAATACCATTTACGGGAATTTCAATCGAGATACCTGAACAGGGCATTAGTTCATTCTCGATACAGAAGAAAGAGTTATTGGTTGTAAATCACAAGCTTCTAATAAAAAACGAGCAGTTCTAGTAAGATTTGTAATATGAATACCCTTACACTTTGCCGAGATATAAGGCGTCATTTTAGGATTCCATTTCCTAGTACCATGACCAAAATGAACTCCTACCTCCATCATCTCTTCCAAATTTATGTTCCAATATCTTCTTGTCATTTCTCCCCACACCCTCCCCCTTTTTTTTATTCTTTTTCAAAAAAAAAAAAAAAAAAAAAAGAGACGAGGAACCCTGAACTGAAATAAATAATTGTTCCGATGGAACCTTCTCTTCTACCCTAGATTGGACGTAGACAGGATTAACCGAGGCTGTTCAAACAGGCATAGGCCAACTAAACGGCATTCCCGTAGCAATTGGGGTTATGGATTCCTTGAAGCCTAATTATGCAAGGATATTTACAATTTTTTAGAAAATTCTATGGTTATGATTCTACCATATATGTCTTTTTCATTCCGTCGAAAATCGATTTTACGGTATAGACGCTTATGACCTCCCCCTCTATGCCTTGCGGTAATGATTCCTCTGGCATTACGACCTTTGGTACTTCCTGGCGAGCTCTAATATGATCCGATTTATAAGTAAGTATCTCTTGTAAAATATGAGCAACCCCAAACCCTTCTAGAGCCCAAACCTCAATTTCTCCTACCCGCCGTCCCCGTTTGGCTCTTCCTCTAAGGGGTTGTTGTGTAACAAGCGCATAATGTCCACTGGAACGCCCATGGATTTTATCATCAACTTGATGAATTAATTTCAAGATATAAGGCTTTCCTATTATAACGGGTTGTTCAAAAGGATCCCCATCCTTCCATCAAATATTCTGCTTTTCCTGGATATTATTAAGGATCTCATCGAAAACTTACAAAGAACTTGCCAAACAAAGGCTAAGAGAAAAAAGAAATCCTATGACTGGCATAATATCTACGATTGGATTCAAAAAAGCATAGGCCTCGGGCAATTTTTCGAAGAAAAAACTACTCGAATAAAGGGTCGAATTAAGACAGATAGCGATCAAACTAAAGGTATTAAGCATAATAGACTTTTTGTTCTTGGAGATAATTGCATTTTGATTGAGTTATTGATATAAGGAAAAGGAAAGTAAGTAAGGTAAACAAAAAATCCTTCTTTTTCTTTGAACCCACCTAATCAAAAATCCTCCTTTTCTCAAAGGAGAATCGAAAAAATCATATTTTCATACAATATTTTAATTGAATTATATGTAATGATCAATAAATTAAGTCATATTTTTCATAGAGAAATCTCTGATCAAGGATAGAACAAGAGCTCTTTTGCATCATATCTAAGGGATTCCTCGGTTCGGGTCGAAGAAGCAATGTCACTCGATCATTATCAAACCGATCGCAATCTTTTACGTCCATGAAGATCCCACCAAGCGCCTTCTACTTCTAATAGGCCATGAACTAGATCGAATCATTCTCAACGAGTCCATAAGAAGTGATCCCATTTTTTTCATCGGGTTCGGATAAAGACCAAAGATCTTGAGTGACCGATCCGGCAGAACAACTCAAAAGATAAAGAAGTAAGTTTTTTCCTTTATGTTCGGTGGAAATCACATGTTATACTATATTTCAATAAATAGATATTGTTATGATACAAGTTCACGTTTTCAAAAAAAATGGATAAGATTGGGTCCCAGCGGATCTAAACAATCTTTTTTTTTTTGAACATGAAGAAATAAAGAAGCCATTGCAATTTCCGGAAAGACTAGGCCTACTAACGGCACAAAAATAGATGGAAGGTTCAAATTTGTCATAGAAGGGGTTTCGATTTACTATTTGTATCATTATTATGTTATTATATAAATAGAGATATCTTGTAATAATTATAATGAAATTAAGAATTTGAATTCTAATTAGATAATAGTTATTATTAATAGAATTTGAAGAATTTGAAATTCTTAGTAGATACAAATTCGATCAGTCGGGTTTTCATCGTGCAAACCCTAGGGGGTAAGATTGTCTTTTATTAAGTTTTCCTAAAGTTTTTTTCATCTTAATCTTCTATGCGTTAAATTTTTTAACTGCAGGTACTATCCAGATCACAAAACTACAAAAGCCATACTGGATATTGTTCGGAGGCTTTATGGCGATTGGTTTTATACTTCATGGGGTGAAATCCCATATCATACTCGACAGGCTATGTTTAGAGAGTTTAACGTATGCATCTTATTATACATTTCATAACTTCAATTTACTTTTATATAAATTATCTAATATTAGGCCATTTGATTTGCAGATGTTTTGTACATGGGATCCACTGGACAATGATAGGGTTGCTTCGAACTTTGAGAGAAAGGGGAGTGCAAGTTGTCTGATTGGTTTTCGAGGGATAAAAAGTATATGAGGAAGCCCCAGTGGCTAACCAATGAACAGTGGGAGAAATTTAAGGCATATTGGCGAACTCCCGAGTTTATCGCCAAGTCTAAGCAGGCAAAGGTTGCCGTGCGTCCTAGCTATTTACATAACTTTGCTCGGGTGCGAAGTCGACCTACCATGTGACTAGGACAATGGTAAGTAGTTTTATACTTTTAAAGTTACCTACGATCAATATGTCATTATTGAGTTATTAATTCTATCTTTTTTTTTTTTTATTTTTTTTTTTTTTTTTTAAAAAAAGGCTACGGGACAGATGCCGACTCAGGATCAGCTATTCCTAAAGACCCACACAAAAAGAAGAAGCAGGAGTCGGATCCGATCATATGGGTTGAGGATAGGGCTTGCGATTCCTATGTAAGTGATAATTTTATTATTTAAGTAATTATATATAAGTCTAATTATGATATATTTGTTATGTACTAAGTTTCATTCTTTAATATATAGACGCAATTTATGCAAGATGTGGACATCAACCAAACTCGGCACACCACCCGAGCCGTCCTCCAGGAATTAGAGGTAGATTTTTGGTGTAGAGCGATCCTACAAAAGGGTAGAGCGTACGGTCTAGGCCCAAGGAACAACCTAAGTCGCCTTCGGTTAGGATTGCGAGGTGAAGGGTCTTCTTGACATGCCGAGGGAGTTGATGTTGTTCGGAGCGCTTTATGGCGCAACAAATCGCGAGAACTTAATCGGAAATGCGGAATCCAGGCAAAAAGAGTTGAGGAAAATAACTTCATGAAAGCGAACCTTGAATCACTCAAGGCATAAGTTAAAAGCCACATTGCATGTGGACCATTTGGTGTGCCCCCTTCTCTACCCCCCCGACCCAGAAGATGATGATGCAGATGATGATAACGTAGTTTGGACACCATAATCGACTTTAGTAGTTTGAATGTCATAATGGACTTATGTTAAAACTATGTAGAACTAGTTAATGGTACTTTTGGTTGGACATTTAAATATTTTTGAAATTTTAAAGTATATTTAGATCGTATTTGATGTGTTTAGATAGTGTTTGATGCGTTTGATTGTTATTTAGGGTGATTTTATGTGTTGTAGCTCTTTTACAATTGATTTGGAGCATTTTAGTGCTGGTTTTGAGCTGGTGTGGCTGCAAAAAATGTAGCAATTGCAGGCAGGAAATTTTCCAGAAAACCAACGCATTGCGTCGGTTTTTTTGTAAAATTTATATTATTTCTATTTAAATTAAAAAAATTAGATATATTTTTTTTTTTTACTATTGGATAAAAAAACCGACGGACCGTGTAAGCGACGCAGTCCGTCGCAAAAAATCGACGCAGTCCATTGGTTTTCAGAAAGCGACGCTATGAAAACCAACGGACCGTGATGGGTCGGTTACCCATCGGTTTCAATGAAAAAACCGATGCGGGCGGTCGATTTTTTCCGTCGGTTTTTGACAGTTTTTTAGTAGTGTTTGATTATATATTATTCATCAAATTGTGTAGAGAAAGAAATGAATACAAACTTATACATAATGTACTAACTTAACAACTAACTCCTAATCACTGTTTTAATTAATTTTCTAGTTATGGTTAGACATTACTTATACATTTTGATTTACCAGATTAGCCCTAGAGTTTATTTGTATTATTCTCAACACCACCTCAAATTAGATAGTGTAAAATTGTCGAAAGTACCTAACTTGGAACACAAATATTCATGTTGCCCGCACTTTGTTGAGGCTCGTGGTTGATATAGCTATTGGTTGATCTCCTGTGCTGACGTACTTGGTGTCCTTGTAGCATCTTTTTCTCTTATCAAGTGACATTCAATTTCAATGTGCTTGATCCTTTTATGATACATGGAGTTAGCTACAATTTGCACACCAACTTTGCTATCACTGTGGAGGTCAGTTTTCGTCAAAAATCGACTTAAAACCCAACCTCAGGCGTAGGTCGAAAAGTGCTTGGTCGCAATTTAAAACTGACCTCATGAGGTCGCAAAAGACCGAGTTCACGAGATCGGTATCCTTTTTCAACGAAACCTCATATTTCTAAAAAAAATTAATTAGGTCGGCGTTCTATTTTTTTAACGTTACGTATATTTATGTTAGCATATTTATTTTACAAATACCGACCTCAATAGGTTGGTTTTGTAGACTAGTATTTATTTTTCTTTTATTGTGTTTTTACCGAAAAACGACCAACTGAAGTCTCATTTTATTATTATTATTATTATTATTTATTTTTTTTTCTTCTTTTTTTGCAGATAATCGACCTCAGTAGTTTTTTTTTCTTCCAATTTCTGGATAAATAGAAATGCTGAAACCGACCTCCTTAGGTCAGCTTTTTACGAAAAAAGACTGGCAGCATAATGCTGTTTTTCAGCTGCCTACCTTCCGAATTAAATTCAATCCGATACAATTCATTACAAATAGCTAAACTAAGCTCGGGAGCTACCAACAATCCACCAAACTACAACAAACACACATGCTGACATCCTCCAACCCACATTACATCAAATTCAACCCCAAACTACTTCAAACTTCTAAAAATGCCATACAAGTCATAAGTAATAGAATTCTACTTCAAACTTTGCAAACATTCAAAAAACACTTACATAATTCTTACAAAGCCACGAAAAAAGGCATTAGTTACTCTACAAGATGAAAGTTCAATCATGTGGCGGTGTGTTTGCCACGTGATCCTTGTCATCATCATCCTCACCACTGGTGGGCTCATCTATAAGACCTTAGAATTGACCATATACATGACTTCGTTCCACAGGTCGAAAATAGGGAGGTCGAGGACGGAGGTTAGTATCACCAGGACATGGAGGAATTGGAAACGCCTCCGAAACAAGTAGTGCGTCTAATTGGGGAATTAAGCCCCCCAAACTGTTTGTTCCCCCTGAACTATCTGCTCGTCCCTCCCCCTATCCCTGGCCTCTGAGGCTTCTAGCTGGCTAGATAGCTCAACGATGTTCTGCTTCCACTACAAGAAAGTATAGAAATCGCAACAATTTTTTTTATATTTGGCAACAACTTAGTTTTGTTGTTGGCAAATGATTTTTTTGTTTCCAAAGAATTTAATTTTGTTCCCATAATATTGATTATTGTTGCAAAAAGTACTTTCTGCAATAAAAAAAAAAAGAGTTGTTGCACGTTGTTGCAATAACAGCCGTTGGGAAAAGTTTATGCAACAAAATATTTTTTTTTGTTGCCAAAAGTACTTTTTGCAACAATAATCAATCTATGGCAACAAAAAAAAAATTGTTGCCAGATATATTTTTTCTTGTAGTGTTCATGGCCATCACCGTCCACTTTTCCATCGACTCAGCATTCCGGGAAGTACCAATGCCTTGCAGCCCCCACTGTAAGTGATGATATGCTTGATTTGACATGCCGTAAGCACTCCCATACCTATCGGGCCACCAACAATGCCTAGCCACATTTTTTCCATTTTCTCTTAGGTAAGCGACGTGCCCCAACTATCGGTTGGTTGAGTATGAAGAAATTCCTCTATTGATTGTTGATAGTGAGTCCTAAGAGATAAAACTAGAATATAATTTTTGAAAAGACGGTAATTATTACTTTAAATTAGAGGATTACGTAGGTCCGATGAGTTCGTGGCTCAATCCATACATCTGGATCGTCGAGGTTTTCTTCTTCCTCGTCTGAGTGACCTTGCATGCCTCATCTTAAGTTAATAGCCTCCCCAGATCCTTTTCCCGCAAAGGAAATAAATTGAGTAATTAATCAAGTATAGTTAATTACAAATGTTCTACCATAGGACTTAGGAAAGTACCGGTTTCCTCCTCATAGTCCCTTGGCTTTGAGCCCCACTAGTGTGTAGAGAACCACCCCTCTCAAATGCTCTGGCCTTCTTCCCGTTATTGCTCATCTGCTTAAATCTCGTATTAGTCGCCCAGTGTCTCAATAGCTCCTCCCATTGTTGAGGTATGACCCTCTTAGGCCTCTTGTTCCTACGACGAGCCCTCAGGAACAAGTCGGACAATATGTGCCAGATTTTCTTCTCGAAGTTGACACAAATTTTATCCTCATGTTCCGGGAGCACATTTTTTCTACAATGAAAAGTAAATGAGTTTATTAAAAGGAATCAATAAATATAAGGATAGTGTTTGAATTAAAATCATAAATTTATATATACCCTAAACTCTAAAAAGATCTATCTTTGGAGCTCTGGTGGCATCTTGCCCCAAGTTGGGTACGCGGCCCAAAGATCTCTTAAGGCATGAGAAATGACTGTCGTAACCTCGTTCGAAATGAAACCGCAATACAACAATTAAAATATTTAGAGGTTAAATTAAAAATTTGGAGATAAACATAAACAAAAGATGTTTTGCAAAAGGATAAATCACACCGGAATCTCCTAAACTCGATGATGATTGTGTTGTATATGTCCCCCACACTAGGTTGTGGAGCATTGTGACCACGTGTAGCTGCGTGATTCGTGGTAGGATTGTCGGGCTCAGAGCTACTGTCTTAGAGGTGAGGACCCGATAACCTAAACTGTGGAGTAGCTGATGAAGAAGGATGTGATCCAGTAGGGCTGGGAGTAGTTGTCAAAGTACCATTAGACACCAATCGCTGAGATCCTGGGGGAAACTGATTGAAGACATCTGGGGTAGCATAACCCGGTATGGGCATCATCATAGGGATATATGGAAGCGGCTGACTATATCCCTGGGGTGGACCCATATAGTGAGGCGGAAGGTAGCCCTAGGTCAGCCCAATATAGGGAGACATCAGAGCACCTCGTGGTGGGAGAGATGGCGGTGGAAAATTAGATCTAATATGTATCCCCGTCGGTCGTCTCCTATCACTCCGACCCTTTTTTTGTTTCCGTGGGGCATCAGCAATACCCTTATCCCTATCATCACCTGCCATCTTCACAATAAATATATTTGAGTAATACAATACAGAATAATATAAAAGCAGAATAAAGTATACAAATATATCTAAACATAAATTATTCTCTGTGTTCCAAATTGCTATATCATTTAGTCTCTTCCACAAAAAAATGATTCCTTCCTATTTTTAAAAAAGGAAAATTAAAATTAGTTTTTATTTCATCCTTTAATGATACTCCCTCCGTCTATTTTTACTCGTCACGTTTCGCTTTTCGAGAATCAAACTATATAAACTTTGACTAACATTTTAAAATGTATTTTTTCATCACATTAATATGAGAGGAATTGCAACTTATAGTATTTTTCTTATAGTTTCCGAATATCTAAATTTTAGTTTTAAAATATTGATTTAATCTAATTTAATTTAGCTTCAAATGTTAGACAAATTGACTTTCGAGAAACGAAACGTGACAAGTAAAAGTGGACGGAGGGAGTATGTTATATAGCCACATAAATCTGATTCTCATGGCATCTTTCTTTCTTAAAGTTTGTGTCCATTTAAACTACACCACATAAAATTATATTTGCTCTATCAAACAAAATAAAAATTTTGAGTTTGAGTCTCACAACCAATGTAAATAATTTGTTTCACATGCATTATAAAAAAGAAACAAATGTGTCATGACACGTAAAGAATCAAAGTTGCACATGAATTAGTGTGTTGTAATTATAATCAATTAAATAAAGTTCTGTTATCAATCAACATAAACTTTTAAATTGAATAATGACTGTATATTTTATTTTTGGAAAGTTTATAGATGATACTTCACCATTAAACCATTCAATTTTATGTTATTTCTCCTTCTTGTTCAAAATAAGTATCCATGTACATAATCGAGAAGGAATTAACTTTATTTTTTCAAATTCAATAAATAGGCAAGAGTCTTACTAATTAGAGTAGTGTAGCCAATTTTTTCTTTCTTTCTAGGAGTTAGTGTTTTCTCATAGGTGTTAGTATTTTCTAAAGGGGTGTGAAAAAGGTTAAGCGGACACTTATTTTGAACCCGGGAGATTTCTCATAACTTAATGAAAAAGGTTAAGTGGACACTTATGAAAAAGCTAATGAAACTACATCATGGAATCTCACTGGTTAAGTTGGTAAACTACCTAAACTTTCACCTTATTTGCGGAAATGATTTCTAGGGCAGTAATTACACAGCCTAGTAATTACAACGATCTATTTGTTTGTCATAACGTAATTACAGTGTAATTACAAGCGTGCTGTTTGGTTGCACAAGTGTAATTATACGGTTAGTTTAATTTAAAAATAAAATTTAATTATAAAAAAATTAAAATTAATATTTAAAAAATATTGCCTTTATAAATAATATTAAATTAGTTATTTAATAACACATTGTTTCTTGTAAATATATTAATTAATAATCATATATTGTAACTAATATTGTAACAAAAATAATTGATATATATTTTTCAAATTAATATTTAATTTTACTTAATTATAAAACTTAAAAGAAGACTTTTTTTGTGAGAACGTCATGGATTGGATGTTTGACAAAAAAATAATATTAATAAATATAATGCCATGACATTATTCAAATGTTTGACACAAAAAATCCATCAAATGTAAGTGAAAAATAAACAACATGTGTTGACACCCAATTTTGTCCCGTCTTTCTTCCAAAATATTTATTTGCGCTTCTAATATTTTTGATAACTTAAGAACAGTTATTTATATTTTATTACAATTATTAGCTTTCTATTAATGTCGTCATTTTTCATTTTCCAGCTATAGTCATTGCCTATTATCATTATTAATACCGTTAGTATTATTATTATTATTATTATTATATTTCCATCACTTAATATTATTATTGTCATGATCACTTTTAATTTTTTATTTTATTTTATCGTCTTATGCAAAAAAAACGCATCGCATTTATTTTATACAACTAAATGATAGCATTTTCAGTGTTATACCTTATAAATATCATGGTGTGAATATCATGATATCATATAATTTTTACTGCTATGTAACTACTAGGCATTATATTTTGCATCATGTAATTTGTTCACTTAAGCACATATTAATATATGATTTATTAAAGGATGTTTAATCAATTTTAAAGACCAAAGGGAAAGCCTTGCAAAGCTACAACCCATTTTTTTAAGCCCAACAAAAGGTCCCATCAGCAGCCCATAATTCTTTTTCTCCCAAACCTAATTTCCATATGCAGCCACAAACGTCTCTTTCATCTCCTTTCCCTTTGAAGCAAAGCTTCAGTACCGTACATCAATGGCAGTGGTTTGCCCTCTCCGTTTTCGTGAAAGTCTTCACGTCTTGGCGTGTTCACTGACAAAAGGACGATTCGTTTCAGCATATTTGACCAAGATTCGAAACGTTGGGCTCTTTTGAAGCAATGAGACAAGAGTGAAATCTTCTCCTTTTTTCAATTTAACTCTCCTCCTCGCCACTTTCGAAAAAAAAACTCTCTGCTCACTTCACTCTCTTTCTTCCTTTCTATCACTGCCCGAGATCTCGACAAGGACGATTTTCTGAAATGGTACATCCGTGAAGACTCAATCGTTTGAATTAAAACGATTTTTGTGTGAATCCCGCCCAAGAGTGCCCTAGCAAACCCTAGTTCTCTACTGCTATAAATATTAGCATTTAGAGTCCATTGGGACCAAGTTTTTCGCCTCCTCTCCCCTTCCAAAATTCCAAATCCTCTATGTCATACTAGTTTATCCTTCAAAATACTAGCTTCAAAATCATTTTCGTTTTTAAGATCTCTATCCACTTTCAGCCGTGGAGGAGATTCATTTGGTTCTAATCGTGCCATTTTGTTCCTGAGCGAGTTTGGATTGCGTCGGATCTAAGACCCCCGCACCCCGTTCACTGCACCATTAAAAGGTAATTTTTCCTTCGTCTTAGCTTTATTTCTATTTTTAGTTCTGTGTGTTTCTTTTATTTCGATTCTTTGGTAGATTAAGTTTAGTTTTGAAATATTGTTTGAGTTAGATAGGTAATTCTCATCCTTGATTTAGTTTATTTTCATATTTTGCTAGTTCTGTTGTTTTTATGAGCTCATGTAGATTAGTTCAGTCCTAATGCCCTTTGAATTAGATAAGTAATCGCTTTGCAGTTCTGTTTCAATGTAATCTTCATTATTTGTCGCTTTGTTTTCAATCTTGATGCTGCACAATATTTCATTTTATTCTATAGTTTTGTTTTCTGTTCATTTAAATTCATGTATGAAATAGTTAAATTTTCAGGACTGTTCTGTTTAGCTTTGTCTGGTTTGGTAGTTTTATTGTGGAAGACAATATGTGATATAGTTATTTACTCCCTTTCCTCTTATGGGAACTATAGGACTGTTTGGATTAAGTTCATTAGCCTTAGTCAGTCACTTTGGTTAAGGATTTTAGTTCATTCACATCTGTAGCTATGATTAAGATGAAATTGTCACTGCTCTTGCTTAGCATGTAAGATAGTAGAAGGAACTTATTTTACTGCTTTGCTGTCAGATTAACTCAAAACATGCATTTTGTTTGAATAGTAAGTTATTAAGCTATTGTTAGCTGGCCACTTTCGTTCTAATCAATTCTCCCTGAAAAAAAATAGTCTTATCTTATACTTCCTCTTTACTTGAAAACATGGCTTTAAGATTATTTTTTTTTCTTTCTTTTTTCACTGTTGTATAAAATCATGAGAAATTTCTTTTCTTTTCCAGTTAA
Organism: Lycium ferocissimum; assembly: GCF_029784015.1. Lineage (NCBI taxonomy): Eukaryota > Viridiplantae > Streptophyta > Magnoliopsida > Solanales > Solanaceae > Lycium > Lycium ferocissimum. The sequence continues at coordinate 10,859,772 of NC_081351.1, forward strand.
AAATGCTCTTCTGTACGTGTTTAGTCGTTGTCCATATTAGGATATACATTAGTACTTTTTCTTTACTTATTTAAATAATACTTATTGCTTCTGGAAAATGTGTTTGTATATAATGAGTCATGCTTAAGTCCCTGTTTCCTATGAGTGACAAGTAAGATTCAATTTCCAATATCGTTGTTCCTTTGAATGATTTGTTACGTAATATACTAATTCAGTGAATTAAAATATTTCTACTTTCTTTGTTCAATCTGAGATTCTGAGTAACTGGTGATGTTTTTCATTCCTAAGTGTTTAAGCTTCTGTTAAGAACTAGATTTTAGCAATTCAAACGTGAAGTGATTTAGCTCCTTTCTTTAACAAACGAGGTCTAGAATTACTTCAGTGCAGTCTCTAATCGAAACATTAGCTAAACTTTCCCTATTTTGGATATTAAAATGATTGAAGTGTATTTAATAAATTGCTGTTGTTTGGGTTTACTTCAAAGAATAAAATCATTCCCTTTTTTATTTTCGGTTCTATTTTCTCTTTGATATGTTATTAAATTTCCACATCTGTTTCAATTTTTAAAGTTGGTTATTTTAGCATGATTACGTTTTACTAATTTTAGTCATTTAGCTTCTCCCAAATACTGAGTGAAAAGCATGAACTAGTTTTTTTTCCGTCTCAGTTTTTACTATGCTTAACAAACCAGTCCTGAAATCCCTTAAAATGTTTCATATTTGGATGTTGGTTTGTTAGTAGTTAGCTTTGATTCTTCCCAGAGTTTGTTTAATTAAATACAAGCAATGCGCTTAAATTTAGTTCATGTAAAATGTTTCCATGTCCAGCTGGCTTCTTGTAAGCAAATAGTCTAAATGTGCAATGGTTGGTTCTTCCTCGGTTTCGCTTTAAGTTGTTGAAGTTGTTTTTAACTTTGCTCATGTGTCTTTGTTCTGGAAATTGAATCGAGGCGAATGAGCAGCCAAATATAAGCTTTGTCCCATGTTTATGGCTAATGATATATTCTGTTTATAGCAACATATGCTCTTGATGTGAAAGATATAAATGTAACAAAATGGAGTACCCAGCAGAATACTTTGAGAACCAGTTTTGTTCACAAGTGTATATTTGTTATCCTTGATGGTGACGCTTATTTTTCTTATCTATTCTGCTTTATATAAGAGTTTCTTATACTAATCCTTCTTTTCATCTCCTTATTTTGCATGTCACGGAGTCGCAAAGAGTCTCGAATGACACTCACATCGCTGACAGTCAAAATCTGCATACATCTATGTCGTCCCCTCGCTATGCCTCCAAGCAGAAAAAAAAGAAAAGGAAATTAAAAGAGGAACGATGAAGCTTCCGTTCCTCATTATTCATTTCCTCGCTCTTCCCCATCCGAACAAAAATAAAAAGAAATGAGAGCGAGGGGCTTGCTTTTATTTTCCTCAATTCTGTTATGATATGGTTGTTTTGGTATTAATTTGTTGAACTTTTACTTTGCTTTTCATGATAGAGGGATAGGTCCAGGATTAGTTTTGTAACTTAGAAAGGGTAGATGTTATGTGGGGAAACCAATAGCTTCTTTTCTTTCTCATTTTGGCAGTCCTTAATACCTATAATTAAGAAACCAGAATTTGTTTATACAGTAACTTTTTTGTTTAGCTGGTGGTCTTGTAAAAAAAAAAAAAAAACAAGATATGATTTGATTTTTGAATCTAGTGCAAATTGGTTTTCCAGAACTTCAATAGCTTCTTTCGAGTTAATGAAAATTGGTTTTCCTTATGGTGAAGGAAGTTGAAATACTATTAAGCAAGTATTGGCTAAACCTTTTTTCTTAACAAACAATTATCAAGTTCTAATATAGAGGTGTAACTTTTATTTTTAAGAAGGAATTAATTAAAGGAAGTACTTTTTTTTTACGTCACTGGAACATTTTTTTTTACCATTCAGGTTTCTAAGATCATTGAATATTCATATGATATATATTCAGCGAAAGATTTAAACTTGCAAGACTTCTTTAAATGATAACTCAGTGCTGAGTTCCATTTTTTTTAAAAATGACGCCAACATGCATGGATTACAAAATGATTTTAAGCTATCCCATTTGCTGGATGCCCTAGTATTTTCTTCATTTAAATTTAGAAAGTCCTCACGTTATTAATTGCCAAAGATTTCTACTTTAATCACGTAAATACTTAATTAAGAGAACCTTTTTCTCAAGTTATTTGTAAGATATTAATATACTATATTTTGTCACTATTTCTTATATTAACCTAAGTTTAGTCGGTTAACCGTATTTAACGGATCTTAAAGGATGCTTAATCCCTTCCCTTTAGGATAATTAGGACCCTTACCTAGAATCACATTAGTTAAGTAGACCATTAATTGGAGTTAATTTTAAGCATTTACTTAGTTAAACTAGGTGTCCTAATTCACCTTTAAAAATGATTAGGTGGCGACTCCTTAAGTTAAATAATTTAGGAATCACCAATATGTTGCACTCCGCTTTGACCCGGTTAAAATGGGGTATAACAACATGCAATGTGAAAGCAAATAACTTAAAATTGGAAATATAATCTAAATTCAAAATCCAAAAGAAAAAGTTCAACATAATACTCTTATGTCAAATTTCAACATTACATAAGTAAGTTCCAACGTAACTTAAGTAAATAATTCAAAAGAAAGGAAAAATATAAGTCTATAACCTCATTCACATTGAAATTCTACTTTAATAACGTCACTCGTTATATGTCAAGTTTGTTAATGACTCATTCTTTCCAATATTAAAAGGTGTAGTTTCAAATATTAGAATAATAACACAGTTATGCTAAATGAATAAATTAAAAAAATACGAGCAATTACATGGAACCACAAGAAGTAAAGGTTGGGAATAAGAAGAAAGAAAATGAAAAATAAATAATATAAAAAGAAAAATACATTTTAAAAAATAAAAATAATTCAAAAGTAAAAATAAAAAAGAAATTAAAATAATAGAAATAAAAAAGTATTAAAAATCAAAAAAATTAAAATAATAGAAATTAAAAATAAAAAGAAATTAAAGTAAAAAAATAAACAAACTAAAAAGTAACCCTGTAATTACAGAGTGTAATTACACCCAATTCTTAGCCCCCCCTTGAGAATTGGAGACTGTAATTACACCCTGTCAATTACACCCAATTCCCACCTAACTGTGTAATTACTTGGTCAAACAAATAGGCCAAACTGTGTAATTACACCCAATTACAATTACCTGGGTGGCTTTCCAAACAAGCCCTTATGGAAAAGCTAATGAAACTACATCATGGACTCTCATTGGTTAAGTTGGTAAACTACCTAAACTTTCACCTTAGGGCCAAACTCGCACGATTTTTCCCAAAAATCTCACTCCATTAAGAGTATTAAATACCTCACACGTAGCATTTTTTTTCTTTTTTTTGCAGTTACCAATATGCAATGCACACACTCCCCAACAGTCAACTACCTTCATAGCTGACCAAGAAAGTAGCAAGGCAGCTTCCACCAAAGTCAGATCGATTCTTCAGAGATGGTTCCAGGAAATTACTCTCCCATTGGATTCCAATTTACATGCTATCTTCAAGTCCTTTCTGAGTCATTGAAAAACATTTTGTTAGTTTATTCCCAATATTCTATAAATTGCCATAAATAAACCACAAAACCCGATACTGAACCTCAAACAATATAACTCCACAAAGTCACATCACTGTGAAAAAGAACTAGTGGCGGATTTAACCACTGCTTTCACGGGTTCAGTAGAATTCAATATTGCTTCAGGTCGAATTATATATATTGTTGCGAAAAATAAGTATATATAAATAGACGTATATATACATTTCAGAATCCGCTCTCTGATCAACTCAAATACGAGTCTAAACTTTGGATCTGCCACTTATTAAGAAACAACCCATGGAAGCCAGCAACAACTCAAGAAAAGGCTTTTCACAATCAATGATATGTATTTCCCTTTTGATGGCACTTAACATTTTGGGCACTATCCACAGAGCATATATTCACGAGCAATATTCACTCCTAGCTTTCATCTTCTTTGTATACTTCAGCTTCTTCTTGTTAGCGTACTGCTCGTATATATATCGTTGTTTTCCATCAAAGGAAAAGTCATTGCAGAAAGACATTATAGGACTTGTTATATGGTTCTTGTACTCAGCCATCATATTTGGCTTTGTTGGTCAATTTTCGCCGATTTTAGGGCTACCAGCAGCTATGTTTCTTTACGCTGTTGCCATTGTTGGAAGTGTCGTTTTCTTCTATATCTATGTTGTTTACGAAGAAGATGAAATGAGAGGAAGTGCTTCCGTACGAATGGAGATGGACTGAAAATGAGTTCCTCTAAGAAGCAGTGGGATGTCACCTGGGAGAAACTTTGAGGGTCGCGAATTGATTAATTAGAACAGAAATAAAGCAAAAGCTAGTGTTGCTCGGTTCTACTGTGTGACACTACTCTTATCGGAAACAACTTCTCTATCTCTCAAAATAGGGGTAAGGCTGCATATACTTTAGCCTCCCCAAACACCAATTGTGGAATTACATTAGGCATATTGTTGTTGTTATTGTTGTCCTATTTGGAGAGTCAAAAGAATTTTTTCTTTGATCATGATTTTTGTCATGCTTTTAACTATTTTGAATTGTTAACTTTGTGACTTAGTACTCCCTTCATCCCAAAAAAACCGTTTGGATTCGGATTACTAGCGTCAAACTAACTAATGTTCGATGTGATGATTTCGGACATAGAATTAATCTTTAAATTTTTTGAAATAAAAATTACATATTTAGCAACTACATAAAATGTACTATAACGCACAATAGTTTACAATTCAAAATATTTAGAAAGCATCTGAAAAAAATTTTGGTCAAAGAAATATCCATTGATTGTCCAAATAATAGCTAAGACAGTCTTTTTGGGACGGACAGAGTATATTTTATGTTGTTTTTGAATAAGTACATTTTACTCTAAAAAACTTGAAGAATCTATATCTGAATTTACATCGAAAATTAAGTAGCTTGACCTTCGTACTGTGAATCAAGTCACATAAAGTGGAACATAGAAGAGTACTACTCCCTTCGGTCCATTTTACTTGTCATTTTTTTTTAATTTTTTTTTTGCAAGCCCCTTAAAAACATCAACTACAAGGACAATTTGACTAGATTATCCTTATTTATTCTTTGATCTCAATTTAATACCATTAATGTCGTCAAACGTCTCTTTATTACAAGTTCTTCAATGGCAATTTCTTCTCTATATGCTTCTATTCTTCTCATTCTCATCCTTATCTCTTTTCCATCAATAACTACAAGTCAATCCGAAAATAATAGTAATAATAATGATACTACTAAAATGAAATGTGGTTCAGATACTGATCATGGATGTAGAAACAAAAAATTGTCCCAAAATACTAACAGTTACTTTAGGAATTCAAGATTGAAGTCGACAATTGTTTTCAACTAGTATATCCATAATAGTAAATAAGCAACTTTTTATAATATTGCTCAATTTTCAAAAAAAACATTTAGTAAATAAGGACAATTTAATAAACTACACTTTTTATTTATTATTTTCTTAATGAACGTGAAACTAGCTAAACTGATTGTCGGACGGAGGGAGTGTTTGTTGAAGAAATCAATTGTAGCATTTTATGTCTATACGTGGGAATTGAACTCCACTGATGGTTTTCATCCTATTTTGTTGAAACAGTTTTTTTTTTTTTGTTTTTTTTTGTTTTTTTTGTTTTTTTGTATTAATATAAAATGATTATACTTGTAAAATGATTATACATATAAAAGTTATGTATAGTGTAAGTCGCGATTCGTTCTCAATTATAAATGCTGAGAGGCATCTTTAAAATTTATTTACAGCCTTTTTTATTAGTAAGTGAAATAGGACGACACTTAGAAGCAATTTGAGTGGTCTTAGCTAAGAAAACCATTACCAAAATTATGATACAATAATTGAGCTTGGAACGGTCTGTTCTTTTACAGGTAATTAAATTATTTGAATGAGTGGAATCGAATGGATTTTTCCTATGAGAATGTAAATTTACACTGCAAGCGTGCAATTTAAATGCATGAATATGGTTCCCTGGTTACTGAATTGAGCTAATTGAGTGAAATAAGAGAGTAATTTATACTCACAGCGTACAAAATTTTGCAAATGTATCCACTATGGAACACACTTCAAACGTACCCAACTGAAGTTTCTAATTTCGTGTTTTAAGTTACAAATCTCGGGGGGTAAATTTTAAACAATCGAGTGGCAAACTCTAGACAATCACATATAAAGTTCTTCTGTCGCAGTACAAACTTCATATAACCGTGATTGAAGTTGGCACACTTCAAACAGTTATGACTGTAGTTCTCTTGTGACATCAGATGATCGCGTTTGAAGTTCGCTTGAAAAAGTCCTAACTTCAGATAGTATTGTCACGACCCAGGTTACGGATCGTGCGGGCACCTACCATATTACTATTTGATAGGTGAACCCTTACCAACCCAACCCCTTCGTAACACTGTTTTGAGGACAAATACAATCAACAACAGAAAATAAGTAAACATTACGAGGACATTCTTTACTCATTTAAAACTAGTTTTCACTTTCCCAAGGATCTAGTCTAAACCGGTACAAGAGCTTCTAAATTACAGAGAGATAATATAATCAAAAGACACAGCTTCCGCCTTCGAAAGCAGATGTACAGAATCTGAAGGAAGATGTCCGCCATTGCAATTAGAGAAACCTTTAAGCAACACCTGAAACACACCTACACCCAAAAAGGATGTAGCAAGAGTAGTATCAGTACACCACACGTACTAGTAAGCATCATAGGTCGACTAAGATTAGTTCACGCAACACGATACAAGATCAACGAAATAAACAAACGAGTGCAATCATAACACGTCTTCAGAAATAAACCATGTTGACTTACCCAGCTCATAACTCGTTACCATGCCAAACAACTCTAGAAGTAAAGACCAACAGTTAATAATGATCATTATCAAGAAGGACTCCTAAGCCAATTTAACCATATCAATAAGTACGGGATATAACTCAACCTCCTATCAACCGACACTCGATGGGACCACTACTTCTTATCTTATTTCCCCCTACTTTATCATACTCAGAATTTAACGACTGGACTCACCTAATCCATAACCCATAATGGACACCCGAACCAAACCATTTACCAAGTATCAATCAAGAATAATAAATCAATGCAGTCAATGATGGCAATTTCATATAGTTCCCAAACACTTAGCCACGCTAACGGGTCAACTCACCCCACCTTACCTTATTTATCAACGGGTCCTGAGGCTAATTGTAAACACCTCATTCTCACAGTCAAGAGGGGATCAATTTCACTTACCAGAATAACCATGACTATATGCCATCCAATCGGGATCAGCCTTGCCAAAATCACAAAATATGAACACATAAGTATGATGCAATCAATGTTAGTATCGTATCCGTACACATATGCTAAATGGTGATGTTTGACCCATTAGCCATGACCTGCAGGGGACCCATGGTGTCCATGTACCCTTGTTTCGGAATCTTACCTCGGATCATGAGCCTTTAACTTAGGACACATCCTTACCCTTGTCAAATGTGCCTTTTCATATTTATATATCTTTCTCATCACAATGTATTTTCGTTCCATAATCAATAAGGAATGTGAACAATCAAGCGTCAATATTAGGGAACAAAAGCCACCATACTACAAGTCATATGAAGACTCACAAATCAATTTATCAATAATCATGAATAAGGGATTGCACCCAGTCAACAAGAATGGCATATATACATTTTTTCTTTATCTCTTCCTATCAGTTCATTACATGAATCAATCAGTCATAGAATATAAATCATATCGACATCAAGGATGCGATCACCCTATCATAAACCACAACAGAACTTAAGAAGTCACCTTCCTAACACTTGGGGATACTCTACGTAGACGCATGCATTAAGAATTTACAACATCAAGCAACAACCATGCCCGGACTTAGACTCAACTCATCAATAAAACGAATAAGGACTCACTCTGAAATCCACAAGGAAGTATGGATGATTCCTGCATGCTCAGGTCATAGAATAACGACAGCATGAATGCTTAGTGGGGACACTTACAAGTTCAGGATAGTTCACCCCCACCCATGTTACAACACGAACCTATTTTGGCCTACGTGGTATTCGCATATACCCACCCTCTAACTAGGTTAATAACCAACCATAACTACTAATCACTTTCCTTTTCGTTATATCGACTATGCATCTGGTTTCACCTATTTACTTAATGGCACGAGGCCCACAGAAATCAGTATTCATCTTAACCCTAACACTTCCATCCGAACTCCGTGTTCGAGAACCTAATCATGCTTTCTCCCGTCAATTCTATAACATATATAAGATTTACAAATCAAAGTCTAACTCAAGTAAACCATAACCTACCTTGTTGCCGAGCAGCTATCACGAACGTTCATGGAATATCCACCATCCTGTCTTGGAGCCGAAAATCGTGATAGGGAAATCTTTAAGGAAGATAACCCGAAGGATGGTTAGAGAGCCTCCTCCCTCTAGTCACCAAGTGGTTTACTCTGGGAACACCAAGCAGCTTAGAAGAGGGTTTTGTGGATAAAAGTTGTAAAATCCCGAAATAAAGTCATTAAATAGGAGTTCTGGTCCGCGTAAGCTGCTGCAGCGGATCACTCGTCTACTATAGTGGACTCGTTATGCCGGTCACCCGTCCGCTGTAGCCAAGACGTTTCCCCCGGGCCCACAACTCTTTAACTCTTATCTAATTCAACTGCGAGTAAATAGTACACTTAAAACTACCCCAGGGACTAGACCTATGACAACACCCCGGGGTTTTCATACACGGGCAGTGGATAGTCCAATAACGACCAGGCGGGTCGTTATAAGTATTGTGATTGAATTTTTTTCATGGCAAAGGCATACTTTAGATGTATATGATTGATGTTCTCTCCTAGCAGTGCATAGTTAAAATAATTATGATTGAAGTTCTCCCTGTGATAGTGCAAATTTCAGAGAATCGCGTTTGAAGTTCCTGAAGTAATTTTAAAACTTCAGATATTTGTGACTGAAGTACTCTCACGGTAGTGCATACTTCAGACGATTATGATTGAAGTTCTTTCCGTGACAAATGTAAACTTTAGGCAATCGCGTCTGTAATTCACTTTCAGATCTCGATTATATAGTGGGATAAAATTCCGGGATGTAAGGTTATTCAATTTAAGTGTTGAGTTCCTTGAATATAAAAATTTCCATAACAAGGAGATAAATAAGAAGAGAAGCGTATTCTGAAATGTCTTTATATCGAGTAACAATTAAATATTATAGAAAAAAATGCATAGATTAAAGGGAAAATAACCCTTTATGATTATTTAGAAAATATAATTACCCGAAATAGCCCATGCTTGTAATATTACTCGAAATGGCCCAATTTGTACCCTCACTTCAAAAGCCTGTAAATGTGATTCCATCAGGCTGGGATACATTGGATATAACAGAAGTGATAATACAATTGAAAAATGTTGTATATTGTTGTATACAATTGAATTTTCTTGGATATAAACACCTCTTATCCATGATTATACACTTTTATACAAGATTGATACATTGTCTACTCCAGATGTATAAAGTTGTATATTGTGAAAAAGTGGCTATGCGGGATGTAATTTAAAAATATGGCTACGCAAATGCAATTTTGTATGCTAGATTATACATATTATTGAAATTTCCCCTAGATTAAATGGGGGCAGTCAAATAAGGCGCCCTCTAAAAGTTTCACCGGAAGTTTCTCTGGATTTAAGTTGGAAACCAACGGGAATGGCCATGCTGCGAAGAATAATTACCTAAAAATATCCATTTTTATACTTAGTACAACTTAGAAAAAAATATTTATAAAAATCTCAGTAAAAATGTGTGTTAAATACCTTTGGAGTGTATACTCCACATGTTGTATATCTTGATGGTATGTAACAATGTGATTTAACTATTCTTACTGTTGTATACCTTCAGAATATGTATCTGTGTTGTATAATTTTTAATTAAAAAAAACTTTGCAAATGTATTGGGGTTTTTTGGTTTGTTGTGTGTGTGTGTGTTTGGGGGGGGGGGGGTGTAATAAAATTCCTTTTTTTGGTCCTCTTGTATAAGCATTGTGATATTAGATGCTAAGATTATAACTCAAATATGGAGTGATAATATAAATTTAACACAAGACATTTATAATTAAAAAATTTAACACTTCAAAAAGAAAAATCAGGAAACATTATAATTATGAAAAGAAAATTCTTATTAAAGAGAGAAGGTCATCAGATAATAAAGGAGGAAGAGAAAGCAGGAAGAAGAGACCAACCAGGAATTCGAATTAGACGATAAAATTGATAGAAATAATAATGATAAATCGAAAAGTTAAAAGAGATCACTGCATTAGTGTAATACATGACACAACTGGAAAATTGGTAGTTAACTTAACCTTTACTAGCCTTTCCTTATATATAATTAACCAAACTAAGATGTATATAATAACTAGTAAATAAAAATACAGATATTAGTTGTATATTGTATTTTAATTTTTTTTTTTTTTAAATTTTAATAACTTTTGCACGTTATTTCACTTGCCAATTCTTTTGAAGAAGATATATTGGACCGTACAATTTTCAGTTTTTTTTTTTTTTTTTTTTTTTAAAAGTTGGATTCACCTTTAGGTCTCATCAACACTTTCAATAAAAATCCGACCGATCGAACCGGAAATCGTGCAAGGTGACTAGTGTGAATAATTAATGTTTTTAATGGTTCACCAATAGATATATGTATTATTTTTACTCCTCTATTTCAATTTGAATTAGTTGATATATATCATGTTTTCTTGACCAAAAATAATCCCATTCTTTAGGGATCTTTTATTTTCTTATTGTTAATTCTGGTCAATATTTAACCGTGAACTAGTTACCCACTTACATATTCTGAAATAATTTTATTAGATTACAAAATATTCATTTTTTGTGCCATTCTAAGTTCTCTATATTGATTACTAAAAACATAATGGAAAAGAATATTATAAGCACTTGTCTTTTTTAAATCAGCTCCCTGTCTAACTTTTAATCTTCTTTGATGAAATGCATTCTTAAAATATCATTGCAGTCTTAAGTAAGATTGATGATACTCGAGCTGTTTTAAAATAAATTAGTTCCGAAAATTTTGACAAATCAATTACTTTTTATTTAGATAAATGCTTGAAAATAAAAGCTAAAAATTATCTTGATCATGTGGGCCCACGCCTAATGCCACATAGGATGACAAGTCATCTTAGTCATATGTAAAACTACTTATTGATGGTGACTTTAATATACATTGCGTAGTCAAAATAATGACGCCACACGCATAGCGTACGCTTGTTACAAGCAAACATTCCTCGTACATACTTCTTATTCTACCCCTCACAAAACTACCTTAATTTAAATTAAACATAAGGGTGAAAGTGTCATTCGATCAACTATCTTTGACTTCGAAATTCTTATAAGATACAACAGATTCGACCAGAAAATTCCATCAAAGTCGTAACTTGTATTTTTGCAAAATTCTCCAATGGCGATTTCTTGTAAATATGTTGCCATTCTTCTCATTTTCGTCCTTGTCTATTTTCCATCAAAAACCACAAGTCAATCTGAAACTAATAATGAAACTACTAAAATGAAATGTGGTTCAAATACTGGTCATGGATGTAGAAACAAGAATGAGGCATTAAAGTTGAAACTTGTTGCCATAACTTCAATTCTTGTGACTAGCATAATTGGTGTTTGTTTACCCCTTTTTTCTCGTACAATCCCTGCATTACAACCCGATACAAATTTATTCGTGTTGGTCAAGGCATTTGCTTCCGGAGTTATACTAGCCACTGGATACATGCACGTTTTGCCTGACTCGTTAGATTGCCTTAGGTCAGACTGCTTGCCGGAGAACCCTTGGAGAAAATTCGCATTCACGACGTTTGTTGCTATGCTTTCGGCTATTTTAACTCTAAGTGTGGATTCATACGCGATGAGTTACTTTAAGAAAGT
>NC_081351.1:10871964-10890321 GCF_029784015.1 Lycium ferocissimum
TTGATGAAAATCAAAAGGAAGGAGCAGTCACAGAGCAACACTTTGGACTCTTCTCTCCAAATCAGACTGCAAAATATGATCTCAAATTTATGTATAGCCATTAATTAACAAGGAAGATTGCTATGTTTTTCCCATCATATGCAAATGTACATGTCTTTTATCTCTAATATATTCAGGATACATTTATCGATGTTATACTTCGGTACTTGTCTTTCTCAATTCTTAGAAATTAATTTACTTAATAGTAATTCCTAGGGGTATCAATTGTTAAAAGTCTTGACAAAGTAACTAGAGTGTTAGTTTGGTTTGAGTCAGTTTTCCTCTAAAAAAATAATCAAACGGAGGAATCTCCTTTCCCTGAATCCCTCACATTGGTGGCACGTATTTAAAATTCAACAGTTTGAAAAGTACTAGTATATGAGAGAGATCAAACTAAATACTGTACATTATTTTTGACTACTCATAATTACATACGGATGATGGAAACAAAATTAGAATAAGAACGAAAAAACCTAAACAAAAACACCTTCCTTTTTTCTGAAAAAGATTAAGAATTTACGCCCATATAGCCATGACAGACATGCCACCAGCCCTTAATAAAACAGCAAGATAAGCCCATGATTGAAGCTTCATATTATTCTGCAATTTGGTTCCCATAAAATCAGCTGCAAGGAGATCCACCAATGCCATATAATTCAACAGACCTCCTGAACATGCATTTAGCAATCCCACCACTATGAGTGCTGTTGGACTATTCTCACTATACACATTTGATAAACCTATTCCAAGTGCTATCCCAAATGGTGTTGTTAATGAGAAAAAGAACACCAGGATTGCTTTCATCTTCATACCATATTCCGCCTGAACACGAAATAACAAAAATTAGAGATAAGTTATTTGGAATTGAGACATAGTTATTTTCATACATGATCATCTATAATCACATACTTTTTTGATACTCATATTGATGCAATACAGTCAAATCTCTCTATAACTGCATCATTTGTCCCGATATTTTTATGTTGCTATAGCGTAACACTATTATAGAGAACACATAATATAACATAAGATGAAAGATCGTTCCACAGAATGCAGGGTTGTTATAGTGAAATGTTGTTATATGGCTATTATAGAGAGATCCAACTGTAATTAACAATTTTGACCGAGAATTGAAGTTTATTTTCAAGATTACCTGGAGGATGCAACCTCCTAGGCCCATTCCTTCAAAAAGTTGATGGAAGCAAATAGCAGCTACAAGTGGCCTAATTGTACATGGATTATCAGATGCTCCCATGGATAGCCCTATCACTACGGAGTGCACAATAATTCCAAGCTCCAAAACCTGCATTGCCATGACATTCAATTGTTAAGGTGAATAAACATGAAAATAATGCTTCTTTTGATATTCAGATAATCATCACAGTACCAAAAAAAAAAATGGAGTCATATACCACAATCATCGTATATACATTATACGAAGAATATTATATACGACTTACAACTTTATAAGTAATTTAAATATGACGGACGATTGATAGTTGATGATATACAAGCAATAGCCTTGTAATATATGATATGTCAAAATGCTCTTCATTTGCTACTCTATGGAAATCTACTATAAAGCCATCATTACTCCAATAATAAACTAAACTTTTGTCGATCTACTTATTTAGCAGCAATGTTTGACATGCCTCAGATGAAATAACCACTTAATTATATGCTTGGCCAGTTATTTTCACAAACACTATCAAGAATTCAAAGAGGGAATATGGAAGAGGCATACTCAATATAAAGTAAAAGTAAGCCGTGGCACTCATCTGCTACAGGACACCATAAGGTATCCGTTTCTACTTTGATCATCAAAGAATAAGATAAAATATTCCCTGAGTTTGTAATTGTGTCATAATTTTTTATTTTTTGACTTGTAGTTTTTTATATAAAAGAGACGGAATGACTTGTTTAAGAAATGAGAAAAATAGCTAGAGAAATTTATGTAAGATTGAAATATTTAAATATTTGTTGAGCAAAAAGATACGTTACAATCACAAAACATTGATGGAATTTTCAGAGGATCTTATAAGAATTGAGAAGCTTTGATCAATCACATTTGGCTTCTCCATGAACTGTTTATCAAAATTTTGTGACTCCATTTTCACATTATTATGAACATAATCTCTCCCTCCATTTCCCTCTCCACTTTCCAATTTGTACTTCTTAAAGTAACTCATCGCATATGAATCTACGCTTAGAGTTAAAATAGCCGAAAGCATAGCAACAAATGTCGTAAAGGGGAATTTTCTCCAAGGGTTCTCCGGCAAGTTATAATAAAGTCTATCGAATGTGTAGTTTTACATAAACGATGACTTGTATCCTATGTGGCTAGTATAACTCCGGAAGCCCAATGCATGATCAAGATAATTTCTAGTTTTTATTTTTTCAGGGATTCATCTAAATCAAAAAGTAATCATGCTAGTCACAAGAATTGAAGCAATGGCAACAAGTTTCAACTTTAATGCCTCGTTCTTGTTTCTACATCCATGACCAGTATCTGGACCACATTTCATTTTAGTAGTTTCATTATTATTTTGTGATTGACTTGTAGTTTTTGATGGAAAAGAGACGAGAATGAGAATGAGAAGAATAACAATAGATTTAGAAGAAATCTTTGGAGAATTATGTTTAAGTAATCACAATATATAGAATATTTCAGAATCTAATGACGATCTTATAAGAATTTTTGAAGTCAAAGCTAGTTTGTTCGAATGACATTTTTATCCTTAAGTTTAATCTAAATTAAGGTAACTAGTTCACGGTTAAATAATTGCCCAGAATTAACAATAAGAAAATAAAAGATCCCTAAATAATGGGATTATTTTTGGTCAAGAGAACATTATATATCAACTAATATTAAAGTCACCATATATACGTAGTTTTACATATGCCTAAGATACATATATCCTATGATTGGTGAACCCACATGATCAAGATAATTTTTAGTTTTTATTTTCAAGTATTCATCTAAATCAAAAACTAATTGATTTGTCAAAATTAACGATATATTGCGAGTGAAAAGTATGAAGCGATATATTTGAAAAAAACTCTATGAAAATTTACCTGTAATTATATCTTCTCAAAAGTTAATTTGTCAAAATTTTCGAAAAATAAGGTGCAAAAGCCATTATCATCAATTTTATTTAAGATGCCAACAAATTTTAAAAATTTCATCAAAAAAAAAAAAGTTATCAATATTTAAAAAAGACAAGCGCTAATAAAATCTTTTTCCATTATGTTTTTAGTAATCAATATATATAGAGAACTTAGAATGGCACAAAAAAATGAATATTTTCTAAATATGTAAGTGGATAACTAGTCCACGGTTAAATATTGGCCAGGAAATTAACAATAAGAAAAAGGCAAAGTCCAAATATACAAAAGTAACAAAAGAATTAACTTTTTTACAAAAGTTTATATATTATAAACGAAAACAATATAAATATAAATTTTAGAATCTCAATTTAGATTTTCAATTAAAATTAAAAATTTAAAAGACTATCCATTTTTTAAATCCACATACTAGTTGTATCACATAGATAAAAAATTAAAATCTATGGAACATGTGCATTTTAAAAAATGGATAATTTTTTTGAATTTTTTTAAATATTTTTTTTAATTAAAAAATAACTCTAAATTTAGGTACATTTTTAAAAAAAATTAAATTCTTAGTGATAATATAATCGCACTATTTATCACATAACCGATATTTTGTCCAAATTTTATGCAAAATTTATATATATACCATTTTGTAGAATTTAAATATTGTCTAAATCATAAAGTTAAGGGCTATATCTTCACCTTTGCCCATAAGAAAATAAAAGATCCCTAAAGAAGGGGATTATTTGTGGTCAAGAAAACATTATATATCAACTAATTCAAATTATTATTAAAAGAATATTATATCTATTGGTGATTGGTGAACCATTAAAATTAATTATGCACACTAGTCACCTTGCACGATTTCCGGTTCGATCGGTCGGATTTTTATCGAAAGTGTTGATTAGACCTAAAGGTGAATCCAACTTTAAAAAAGATAAAATATAATATATCTTCTTCAAAAGAATTGGCAAGTGTTATAACGTGCAAAAGCCATTATCAAAATTTCAGAAAAATTAAAATTCAATATACAACTAATATCTGTATTTTTATTTACTACTTATTATATACGTCTTAGTTTGGTTAATTATATATAAGGAAAGGCTAGTAAAGGTTAAGTTGACTACTAATTTTCCAGTTGTGTCATGTATTACACTAATGTAGTGATCTCTGATAATTACTTAAGGGAAATTGCATTTCAATTCCTTCAAATATCGACAAATCCTAATTTCAGTTCTTGTAATTACTAAATAGGTATATTAGACCTTCAATTAATCAATTTTTGATATGAGTACTTTTGATTCCACTAAGTGTACAAACCTTCATAAATTTGACGAACTTTAAAGTGCAGAACAATGTATATAATGTGATTATTGTATATATGGATCTTTCAATATAAAGTATATGTACTATATTTAGTGTTTTATAACTTTTGTCGTTCCTTGTGCTAACTACCCACCTCTTTTTTTTTTTTTTTTCACTTTTCCATTTTATAATCATTATTTCTATCAATTTTATCGTCTAATTCGAATTCCTGCGTGATTCTTCTTCCTGCTTTCTCTTCCTCCTTTATCATCTGATGAACTTCTCTCTTTAATAAGAATTTTTCTTTCATAATAATAATATAATGTTTCCTGATTTTTCTTTGAAGTGTTAAATTATTTAATTATTAATGTCTTATGTTAAGTTTATATTATCACTCCATATTTGAGTTATAATCTGAGCATCTAATATCACAATGCCTATACAAGAGGACCAAAAATAGGAATTTAATTAATTAAAGGTCAAACATTTAACCAAATATTACAAGACCAAAATAAGAATTCAATAATTGAAGGACCAAAAACGTAATTGTCCCGTTATTTAAATGGACTTCGACAGGACTGCACATGCGGGGTATAAAAGTTGGCCCCCTACACCATTTGCAAATTTTTTTTAATTAAAAATAATACAGCACAAATACATATTCTGAAGGTATACAACAGTAAGAATAGTTAAATTGCCCTATTACATATTATCAAGATATACAACATGTGCATTATATACTCCAAAGGTATTTAACACACATTTTTACTGAGATTTTATAAATATTTTTTCCTAAATAGTACTAAGTATATTATTTTTTTAAAAATGGGTATTTTTAGGAAATTATTTTTCGGCGCACGGCCATTCCGGTTAGTTTCCCTATTTAAATCCAGAGAAACTTTTAGTGAAATTTTTAGCGGGCACCTTATTTGATTGCCCCCATTTAATGCCCATTTTTCTATAATTTTTAATTGTTACTCGACAGTTTGGAATTCGCTTCTCCTGCTTCTCTTCTTCTTTATCTTCTAGTAATACAAATTTTTATATTCAAGGAACTCAACACTTAAATTGAATAACCACTACAAGAAAAAATATATTTCGCAACAAAAAAAAATTTGTTGCCATAGATTGATTATTGTTGCAAAAAGTAGTTTTAGCAACAAAAAAAATATTTTGTTGCATGAACTTTTCCCAACGACTGTTATTGCAACAACGTGCAACAACTTTTTTTTTTTTGGTTGTCAAAAGTACTTTTTGCAACAATAAACAATACTATGACAATAAAATTAAATCCTTTGGCCACAAAAAAATCATTTGCCAACAATATAACTAAGTTGTTGCCAAATATAAATTTTTTTGTTGCGATTTCTATACTTTCTTGTAGTGAACCTTACAACCCGAAATTTTTATCCCACTATATAATCGAGATCTAATCAAAGTGAATTACAGACGCGATTGTCGAAAGTATACACCATCACGGAAAGAACTTCAGTCGTAATCGTCTGAAGTATGCACTACCATGAGAGTACTTCCGTCACAAATTTCTGAAGTTTTAAAACAACTTCAAGAACTTCAAACGCGATTGTCTAAAATTTGCACCGTCACAAACTTTTTCAGGCAAACTTCAAACACGACTGTCTGAAGCTTATACTGTCACAAGAGAACTACAGTCATAACTATCTGAAGTGTGCCCACTTCAATCACGGTTATCTAAAGTTTGCCTTGCAACAGAAGAACTTTATATGCGGTTGTCTAGAGTTTGCCACTCAATTGTTTAAAATTTACCCCCCGAAATTTGTAACTTAAAACGCGAAATTTAGGAAGTTCAGTCATGTACGTTTTAAGTCTGTTCCAAAGTGGAGACATTTGCAAAACTTTGTACGCTGAGAGTATAAACTACTCTCTTATTTTCACTCAATTAGCTCAATTCAGTAACCAGCGAACCATATTCATGCATTTAAATTCCACGCTTGCCGTATAAATTTACATTGACTCATGGGAAAAATCGATTCGATTCCACTCATTCAAATAATTTAATTACCTGTAAAAGAACAGACTGTTCCAAGCATAATTTTGGTAATGGTTTTCTTAGCTGAGACCGCTCAAATTGCTTCTAAATGTCGTCCTATTTCACTTACTAATAAAAAAGACTCTAAATAAATTTTAAAGATGCCTCTCAGCATTTATAATTGAGAACGAATCGCAACTTACACTAAACATAAATTTTTTGGATGTAACTATTTTCAAAAGATGAATGAATATATTTCCAATAAAACTTTTAAAAAATTTAGTAAATTTATTCTTGATAAACAAAATAGGACTTATCGAAAACATAAATCATGAACATATGCGTCTTAAGTACAGGGAACACTTGACCACATGAGATCACCCTTTTCTGTTTCTATTTCATTAATTCATTTTCTTAAACTCAAAAGAGAGTCACTAGACCAAAAAACAGGAGAATACACCTGAGAATATTCACCAACTCCAACGACACAAGTACAATCATTTTATATTCATACACTTCAAAAAAAAAATCCCAGAGGAATTCTGAACAATAACACACACACAATACTGTTTCAACAAAATAGGATAAAAATCATCAGAGTGGATTTCAATTCCCACGTATAGACATAAAATGCTATAAGTGATTTCTTCAACAAATACCCCCTCCGTCCAACTATCAATTTAACTCATTTCACGTCCATTAAGAAAATAGTTAAATAAAAAGTGAAATTTTACTAAGTTATCCTTATTTATTAAATCTTTCTTCTTTCTTTTTTCTTTTTCTCCTTTTTTTTTTTGAGAATTGAGCAATATTTTCAAAAACGGCTTATTTAATGTTATGGATATACTAGTTGAAAACAATTATCGACTTCAATCTTGAATTCCTAAAGTATAGTATTTCGAGACAATTTTTTGAGCTAGAGTTACCGTTAATTTGGGACGAAGGGAGTACAAAGTAAAATAATCGAGGTGCGCAAACTGACTCGACCACTGCTCATTATTTTATTTTTCTTAAAGGCACATCTACTGAATAGTTGTTGGGGAAGGAGCAAGTTTGGAGCACATGTGCACAGTAGATTAAATGAAAGAATGACAAAACAGAAAGGACACCAGTACCCATAAAAACAGAAGGCCAAACACATATTCATGTATGAATAAGGTTATTGGGAGCCTAATGGTGAGTGGGGGATGGGGTGGGGTGGGTACCTTAATACTATTCAAATGGTGTCAGTGGGCATGTGATAGTATGGCCCTTCACAATTCATGTCCACATAAAGGAAACAACAAAATGAGACAAAATAGTCCCCTAAAGTTACCTTTAAATGCATAAAAGAACACACTTCAATTTCTATCCCCACCCTTTTCCCCTTTTCCCCCTCTTTTTCCTTTTCCTAATGTAACCCCGTGTACTCATAATGAATGATGAAAAAGGGTAATCTTTACCATTCTTCGCTTGATGAAAGCAGAGAAAAAAGGCTGATCTTAGCAGTCTTCCATTTCATTCTCCTTTTGGATTCCTCCAATCAAGTTGCTGTAACAAATTTTAACTGCTGACAAGCTAAATGCATATACTCATTTAGCAGAAACATGGTAATCTAAAAGTTTTTTCCTTTTTCTACATTAAGTTTTACATGATAGCAAGCTATGATTTAGAAGAGGGCAGAGAAAAAAAGTACTACTACACTATCTAAGGTTACTACTAATCTACTAGCCTTTGTTATGGTATTGTTCTGTGTGGTCCAGCACACAAACTACAAAAAGGGTACAAAAATAAACAGAGAGGGACCTCACTCCCATCAATCAGTTCATCTGTCCTTGACCTATGCATTATGTATTTGTTGTAAGTAGTATGGTATTGATGATGGCAACAATCTTGAGGAGATCTTCCTTACAGATCTTTTCTTCTGTTGTGTTTGCTATACAGCTAGAGGACTTTTACTACTTGTAAATGATTCTACCAAATTTTCTGCATAAACACACACAATGAAAATTTTGTTACATATATTTACAGATAGATAAGATGAAAGCAAATCTAATTTACAAGAAAGTTTTAGACATGAGGATGAAAGAGAAACTTACCAAGTTCAACATGTTGTTCTGCAGCTGATTTAGTAGGAGAAGTAAATAGGTTATCAGGAAGGATGTGGTCCAAGCTGCTACAATGACAAAGATATCTCAGAAACATTAGAAAGAATCCAAGAGAATTACCAAGAGAAAATCACCAATGCACACTACATAGCAAAGAAGCAATTGTATCATACTTTGAGCATCTTCAATGGGAAACTAATTCAGAAGGCTTCAATATATCATCATAACTGTAAACTTCATTTTGATAAACCTTAAAATTCCATCAAAGAAGTTGTTTAATACTCCCTCCATCCCAATTTATGTGGGGCACCGTTTGTTTAGGCACAAAGTTTAAGAAAGAAAGGAAGACTTTTGAAATCTGTGACCTAAAACAAACCTTAAACATTTGTGTGCCTACAAATCACATCATTAAGGGTAAAAAGGGAACTTTAAAGTTAAGCTGTTTCCAAGTATAGAAAGGTGACATACTTTTTGCGACAAACTAAAAAGGAAAGGGTGTCACATGAATTGGGACGGAGGGAGTACCTTTCTAGAGGATCAGAGTCATCAGCATTCGAGGTCTGTTCCTTGCCGCAACTGCCATTTTTGTTACTTGTATGTGGCATCTCCTGATTGTCATCAGCTGCATTAGCTGGGGGTTTGGTGGGTTCCTGGACACTGTTATTTTCTGCATGAGAAAAAACATCAGTCAACACTTGGTATAAAAACCAAAGAAGAAAAAAGACATGTGCTAAGTGTTAACCTGCTAGGTCTTCTTGGTTGATGTCATTAGACGAATAAACAAAACCCTGATTGTTTTGAAACTCAGGAGATGGAACACCTGGAGAGACGCTAGGTTGAAGGTGATTATTGTGATGATGGTTCTTCATCAGTTGCAAATTCATTAACCTTCTGCCTTGAAGCTCAATCGCTTGCTGCAATTCAGCATCCTGCTCCATTTTTCTTCTCAACATCATCTCGTGCGGATTATAAAACATCCTTGTTCCTGCAAAGAAAGACACTATTAAGGAGCCGTTTGGCCATGAAAATTATTCATTTTTTTCAGGAATAATTTATCACTTTATTACAGATCAGTGTTTGGTTATAAAATTCACAATCCAACTTGGAGTTGGATTCCAAAGTTGGAAAAGTGCTCTAAACCTGTTTTCCAACTCGATCTTCATAAATTCCAAGTAAAGTGCTCTCTTCTCTCCTTTGCAAAAGTATAACCAAACACAACTCCAACTTCAAAAATTCCAAATAAAGTGAAAAATGTTTGAAATCTATGGCCAAACACATATTAGTGTCTCCATCTTACAATTGGAGAAGAAAAGGTAACCTAGCTCGTTTTCTTACCAAAGGGCAGGGAATGTCATTGAGCTCCCTAGACTCAAGCCCCGAGGGGCTTAAACATGCTGAGAACTCAATGTTTGAAATCTATGGCCAAACACCTATTAGTGTCTCCATCTTACAATTGGAGAAGAAAAGGTAACCTAGCTCGTTTTCTTACCAAAGGGAATGTCATAGAGCTCCCTAGACTCAAGCCCCGAGGGGCTTAAACATGCTGAGAACTCTTCTCTATCAATAGGCTGCTGCTGTAGGTGAAGTTGCTTCCTTCAATTCAATTAAGAATGGAACATTAGTCACGCACAATGTATGTATAAGAAATCAATCACAACAGAAGATAATGTTCGTGGTTTCATACTTGTCTGGGATTTTTCCCTTTTCTTTGTATGGTTTAACAAGCACGCGAGAATCACACACGAAATGAGGGTTCCCTTTGGCCAAGATAAGCTTCACAGTTTCTGCGTAGACGAAAGTAACAAATCCAAACATTCGCTTCTGCTGATATGGAATTCTAACATCTTGCACTGGCCCGTACATACTTCAAAAAAAAAAAAAAATCAAGGACCACCTAACATTAATTATTCATTCAACTTGATTTTCTTTTATCCAATAGAAGAAAGAAGCACAAACCTAAAGTAATTGGACACATCCTCCTCCTTAAATGTGCTATCAGCAGGAAACGTCAAGTAAATCTGTCTCGAACTAGAATTCGAATTTCCACCCAGCGCCATTGCTGAAAACTCATTTCTGTCGGGTAAGGATCGGCCATGTTTGTGGAACTCATCACTTATCATTAATGCTGCTGCAGCCGATCTGCAATTCAGACCATAAAAATGACTAACTCGAAATGCGTAGCCTATATTCAATACCTCAACCTCAATAATGTCCCAACCTAAAATCTAAGCAGTATCTACAAAACCATAAGTTCTTTCTAGTATACCTAAAAGAAAAGCACAGGCTCACACACCATGGAGCAAGTAAATACACTATAAACCGACAGAATGCCATTACATCGAAAACATTACAAAAAAGAACTATTGTTGTGTTTGGTATGGAGGAAAACATTTTCCAGAATTTTCAATTTTCCCATATTTGGTTGGTCAAGATGTTTCAGAAAACATTTTCTCTAGAAAAACAAGTTCCTTAAAAATGAAAAAAAATCACTTTCCTAATGGGAGTAGGGAAAACAAGTGACATCCCAAGTTGATTGTCTCCTCCCCACCCACCCAATGCTGCCAACCCCCGCCACCCCTTGACCATCCCACCCCCGCCGCCCGCGAACCCCCACACCCCACCCCACCCCCATATATTTTTGCTAGATTACATTTATATACACTTTTGGGATAACATATTTTTGCTTGCTTACCAAAGACTAGAAAATAAGTAAGAAACCCACTTGTTTTTCAAGAGAACATTTTCCTTCATACCAAACACAACCAAAGTCTCAATGCCAAACTAGTTGGGATCAATATTAATCCTCCATACCCATTTGACTCTATCTAGGGCCATTTCATTCAATACTTAGTAATTGCCTCCAGGGACAAAATCAGGGCCACCTAAAACTAGGAATTTTCAAAACCTCGTACCTATACACTAACATACAATCTCCAACCAAACTGAAAATAAGTTGGTACACCATGCTAGAAATTGCACAAAAATAGCAGAATCAAAACAATGCAACACCCAAAAACCCATATTCAAGAACGCACTAATAAGTAGATAACTTTCCTCCAAATCAACCAACACAAGAAAATATCAGCACAATGCCAACTGTTAAACCCAAAAATTCTAAAATTCCAACTAAAAAAGGTGAAACGAAGTTTTTATCAACTCAGTTTAAGTACTGAACCTCCCAAGATCAAAAAGCTTAGTATTTTAGGGGCCGTGGATAATTTTCACTTTTTCCCGGTATTTATTCCGCAATCATGTTTGGACATAGAATTGTTACAATTTTCCGGAATTCAGCAATATTCCAGAATCCAAAAAAAAAAAAAAAATCAAGCTACCTGTTTTCACATTTTTCACTCCAAATCACTCACAAAAATTCAACATTTTTTCAAGTTGTATTCATGTCCAAACACAATCCAATTTCCAAATAACATTTTTCTACTTTTTTCCAAATTTCACATTTTTAATGCCAAACAACCACTTAACTATCCATTAGACACATTCAGAATCCTTAGAAGAGCAGAAACTGGGTAAATGGGTCAATGTAAAGAAAAAAATTCAGAGGAAAATTATTGGTTGTTATACTATGCATAAAAATTGCAAAATAAATGCAAGACACAAAAACCCAGATTCAAGAAAACATCAAAGTCGACAACTTTCCACGAAATACAACCAACACTATGCTAAAAATTGCAGAATTAAAACAATGCAACCACCCAAAAACCCATATTCAAGAACACACTAAAGTAGATAACTTTCCTCCAAATCAACCAACCACAAGAATATATCAGCCCAATGCCACCAACTAGCCCAAAAAATAAATAAAGTTCCAACTAAAAAGGTGAAACAATTTTTCATCAATTGTAAGGAAAGTTACTTGCAAGACAAAAAAAAAAAAATTAAAGAGTAAATACTGGTTGTTATACTATGCATAAAAATTACAAAATGAAATGCAAGACCCAAAAACCCAGATTCAAGAAAACACCAAAGTCCACAACTTTCCTCAAACTACAACCAACACAAGCAAAAATCAGTCTTAATGCAATTTTATCTGTATTTCGTAGGACAAGGGAACAACCGATAGTTATGCATAAAAATTGCAAAAGAAATGCAAAGACCCAAAAAAAAAAAAACCATATTCAAATTTGATTAAATTCAAAATATTTTCAAGTTCCAAAAACTGGCTCAGACCAATTTTTGCGAAAAAATTCACTTCCACTCACAGAATTTCAAAACTTTTTCCAAATAAAATGTATATGTCCAAAAACAAGTCCCAAAAATTACAACTTACAAAAAACACAAATAGTCAACTTTCAACTTCAAAATCTATGACCAAACAACAACAACAATAACATACCCAGTGAAATACCACATAGTAGGTTCTGGGCAGGGTAGAGTGTATGCAGACCTTACCCTACCTTGGGAGACCTTACCCTACTTTGGGAGGGTAGGGAGGCTGTTTCCGGTAGACCCTTGGCACAAGGACAAAATCTATGACCAAATAGCAACCAAAAATCAGTGTTAAATCCCATAAAAATTACCTTTGATTATCATTGTAAATACTCATGCATCTGTTATAACCAAATGGATGACGCCCACCAGAAGTAGCCATAAATCTCTGTTGCTGCATTTGCTGCTGTTGTAACGCTTTAACACGCAAAAACTCATCAAAACACTCAATATTAGACTCATCGCCATGCATAAAATTACAATTATTTCCATTCTTGCAAAACCCTCTTGCATAATACATGCAATAAGGAGTCCTATCATTTGACCCACCACCAAGAAAAACATCATTAACTGAACAACTCCTACGATGTTGAAACAACTGGTTTTGTTGTCTATTGTTTTCCTCAACAAAAACAATAGAATCATCAAAAGATGATGACAACTGATCAAAAACATTCCCACCATTGTTGTTTGGTATCATTCTAGGGGAAGATTGTTGAAATGGGTAAGGTGCAGATGAAGTGTTTGATGAAAGTCCTAAACGAGTTTTTGCTTGGTTTATAACTGAAATTAAATGATTTTCTGGACCAAATGCTAGTCTTATCATCTCTTTATCACCTTGGTCTTGTATTAATATACAACCCATGATTTTTGATGCGTTTTCTGGATCTATACTTTGGATTCTTGATAACACTGTTTTTGTTGCTTCATATGTATCCATGGTGTCACTGATTTTCTTTTTCTTTTTTTGTGCAAATGACCAAAGAAAGAAAAGGTTAGGGTTTTAAATAGGGGTTGATGAGAAAGAGAATTATTATGGAGATTAAAAGGGGTTTTATTTTTAAGATAATATGCTATAGTAATAGGATTTATTTTTATATAGAAATGGTTGTGTTGTGGGTTTTTATTAGAGGGTGGGAAAGATATTTATTAACCATGTTATAAAAGGCAATGATGGGTTGGTCTTATATTCGTGCAATCATTTTTTCATACCTTATTCTATACAAGTGTGTGGGTCTTTGAGTGGGATAATAATAGACATTGGAAGAGAGAGATACTCACACACCCTTCCTTTTATAATTAAGAGTATAACCTATTATAATTTGTTTATGA
Source organism: Lycium ferocissimum (assembly GCF_029784015.1). Taxonomy (NCBI): domain Eukaryota; kingdom Viridiplantae; phylum Streptophyta; class Magnoliopsida; order Solanales; family Solanaceae; genus Lycium; species Lycium ferocissimum. Next base: position 10,886,071 of record NC_081351.1, read on the forward strand.
GTTAATTACCCTAAACATACCTATAATATGACTTAATCTCAGATACATCCTTTATATTTTAGAATCAAACATTTGCAGCCCTATAATATGAAAACTCCATACTTAAGGTATATTTGTAACTAAGTATTACATTAAAGAATAATTATTACTGTAAAAGATATGTTATTTTATTTAAAAAAATCATGTATTTCTCTTATAATTTAATTTAGCTTTAGATAATTATAGCTCAGTATGCCTAGTTATAAATATATTTTATGAGGGATGTAAGTGTTGGTAGGGGTAAGGTCTGTGTACATCTTAACCTTCTCATACATCATTTGTGAGATCATACAGGTTTGTTGTTATTGTTGTGTTGTGTAAGTATAGAATTTTCATAATATAAGGAGTGTAAATGCTTGATTTTAGGAAATAAAAGATATCTTTGAAATTGAGTCATATTACAGAGATATTTAGTATAGTTAACCCTTTATTTATCCCAATTTTCATATCACACTTTCAATGTCAAAACATCTAACCTCCACAAATAATAATAATTTATATAACAACCATCATTTTAAAAACGTAACTTCATTTAACAATTCATTTAAGTTTTTGTTAGTAACACATAGATAACACGTCGCCAACTAATAGTTTAATAGAGAGACATGAAATGAAATACACGAATAAAAGGCTATTTGGCTAAGCTTATTATAAGTATTTTGACTTGTTTATGTATTTTAAGTTGGTCATCCCAAATTTATGATTTTATATAATTTAGTTTTAATTTAACCAAATATTTAATACAATTGTATTCTTTATATTTTTGTAATCTCAAAAAGATTCTTCCTAAACATCACTTTTAATTATCACTGTATTACATTTTTGTCGTTTATCTTTTTTATGTAAGTAGTTTTGTTTAATTACATATATCTGTTGTAAATAGTTTCAAGGAAATTTTATTCAAACTGAAAAAGTATTTGTTAACAATTTTTTAACAAACACACTAACTACTTATTATTAATTTTGATATTTTTATTTGAACATGTGATTATTTATTTATATAATCGTTTCAACACCTAAATATTTTTTAATAATTAATACTTATCAACTATTTCTAATCAGCAAATTCAACTAAAATTTTAGTAAGAAGAGCAGCAAAATTTCTTAGTTGCTTGATATGTCGCAGAGCTGTGCTCGAATTCAAAATGAAATAAAGTATTATAGCAAAGAGAGAGTAATGCAATAGGATAGGATTCTAATATGTAGTGGTTGTATTAGAGTTGAAGTTGGTCGTTTTGAGTGGACCAAAGTCCTTTTTTGAAGGGAGATGCGTCTCAGTAGTCCTCCATTTAGAACGCTATAAATTATTAAATTTAGAACGGTATAAATTATTAAATATTTGGACTTATATATAAGTGTCAGCACCGAACTAATATCTCATTTGTTTTTCATTAAAATTATGACGTCCAGATTTAATATTAAAGCTATTTGTTTTCTTAACATTTAAATATATAAAGCTTCTCTTAATTTAAAAAATTAATAAATATAAAATTTAAATAAAAATACTAAATTAATATAATGCAATGTCAAATATATGATAGTTGGAGGCGATAATAGCTAGCGATGACGGTTTTGGATGTAGATTGGGATTGTGTTGGGTGGAGTCCAGAACCAAAGTGACCCAAAAAAAAAAAAAAACTTTTGAACCAAAATACCCCAACAAAAAAAAAAAGGGACATAAGTACCTTAGCGCGGAAATGACTTAACCGTATGGCGCGGCTAAGTCCTTTTAACGCAAGAAATATCATGCGTTATAGAACCCAGTAAAAAAAAAAATCTATAACGCAGTATTTTAGATGCGTTATAGAAACAGTAAAAAAAAAATAAAAAAATGGCCAACTTTATTTTTGCGAACACTTAATGTTTTTTTCCATACTTTTGACGACATTAGTCGTGTGTCGAGACTAAACGCAATATTTTATATAGAACACGATATTTTTTTGTGTACAATAATGTAGGTTCAATACATCAAGTATACGTAAATGTTCGAATCATCATTTGGGGTTGAAAAGGTGCCGCTAAGTAAGTTTTATTTGAAAACTTTAGATTTAAGTGTTCTATTTTTATAAGTTTATTTTAGTCAACTTTATATGTCTAGAAAATTAGCTTTTATTTTGAAAAATTGAAACCACAAAAGTGAAATTGACATTCACGCCTACATTGTCCGGGATTTTTTACGTTGAAATCTATTGCATATCATCATATTATAAGTAAAGAAAACTAAAAACTTCAAGCCAATTTGGGGGAAAATTGAAATTGAATAGGATAACAAGTGTTTTTTTAAAAATCGGTTCGGCCAAACCGCCTTGCAGTTTGTCCGCGTAGATCTCGAAAAAATACGCAAGATAAAAAAAAAAAAAAAATAAACGATAAAATCCATATCGGAAAGTTATGACCGAATTCACTTTACAACTAGTTTTTCTCTATATATTTTTAGAATTAGATTTATATTCAAAATAAAGTTATATCTTGATTAAAAAATAACACGCTTAAATCAAAACTTAAAAAATAAAACACTTAAACCTAAATTTTCCAAACAAAACTTACTTCGGGTCCCTTTTTAACCCCTAAAACGACGATCCAAACGTTTATGTATCCTTGATGTATTGAGCCTATATTATAGTGCGCAGAAAAAATATCATGTTCTATATAAAATATTGACGTTTTAGAGTCTTGACACACGACTAATCGCTAGTCAAAGTATGAAAAAAACATTAAGTGTTGCAAAGAAAAGATTTATTAAAATAAGATGTTGTGATCTTTTTATGGAAAAAAACACTAAGTGTTCTTTAAGTGAGTTATTTTTTAATGCGCAACTTTATTTCGAATATGTTGCAAAAAAAAAAAAAAATCACGTAAATCGGACGTCCGAGCGCAAAAAATCGCTTATATTCGAAATAAAGTTACGCTTTAAAATATAACACACTTAAATCTAAATCCTAAAAATAAAAAAACTTTAAGCTAATGACAACAAGTCTTCAAATAAAAATGGACGTCCATGTATATAGAACACTTAAACCTAAAGTTTTCAAACATAACTTAATTCGGGCACCTTTTCAACTCCTAAAGACGATCCGAACGTTTACGTATCCTTGATGTATTGAGTCTACATTATTGTACGCAAAAAAAATATCGGGTTCATATAAAATATTGACGTTTCGGAATGTTGACACACGACTAATCATTGGTCAAAGTACGGAAAAAAAAACACTAAGTGTTGCAAAAAACAAAGTTGGCCAATTTTTTTTTTTTTTTTTTACTGTTTCTATAACGCAGTAAAATACTGCATTATAGAATTTTTTTTTTTTACTGGGTTCTATAACGCGGTATTTTACTGCGTTAAAGGACTTAACCGCGTCATTACGGTTAAGTTCTTTAGCGCAGTAAATTACTGCGCTAAAGGTACTTATGTCACCTTTTTTTTTTTTTGTTGGGGTATTTTGGTTCAAAAGATTTTTTTTTTGGGTCATTTTGGTTCCGGACTCGTGTTGGGTGATGGTAGTGGTGATGGATTGGTAGCTGATAATAGTGATTAACAGTGGTTGTTAATCTTGGTAATTGGTAATTGTAGCGGACGATAGTAATAGCTAATAGTGGTGATGAATGATGACAGTGATTAACAATATATATTGATGGTTGGTTGTGGTTATTGTCATTAATGATGGTTGTAATAGTAGTTGGTGTGGTAATGATTGTAGATGTTGGCCAATGGTGGTGGCAACTGACTTACGTGATTGGTGGCGCTGATGGTCGTAGGAGGTGGGTGTGGTAGTTTGATAATGGTTGGCGGCAGCGGCAACAACAAAGATTAGCAGTAAAAAATAGATGGAGTAGTGACGAAATGCGTGCTAAACAAATACTTATCCGTACCTTTGAAGTTCTCATAAGATTTTAAACATGCATACTAAATGAACTAGTTAACAATTACGCATATAGTAAGAGTCCGGAGCCAAAAGGGTATAAAAATACACGGTATAAACTAAAAGGGGGCAGTCAAAAATTTATATACCAAAAGGGGTATAACGTGGATCAGCCCACGTTATACCCCAACTTTTCCACGTTATACCCCAACTTTTTTTTTCATTTGTCAGATTCACCAAACCAAAGAAAAAAAAAATTTACGTATAACGTGGACTGATCCACATTTTACAAATATATTTTGTAAAACGTGGATCTGACCACGACTCTCATTCAGTTGTTGCCCTAAATTTT
>NC_081351.1:10890421-10927975 GCF_029784015.1 Lycium ferocissimum
ACCCTCAATAGTTTTCTTACAGTTTTCCCTTTTGTTTGATGAAGTTGACCCTTGATTATCTTAGATTGTAAAAGAGATGTGTAGAATGTTCTAGAGAGTTGGAGAGAAGTGGAGAAGTGGGGAAATGAAAATAATGACTTGGGGTCTCATTTTTATAACTTAAAAATCTGACCCGTTGAGAAAATATAAGGACACTTATACGGTCCGTATAAGTGATCGTGAAATTGCTCCAAAAATATCTCATTTCTGTAACCATTATGCGGCACATTATACGATCCGTATAAGTGACCGTATAACTCCATCAGCGATGCACCCTTACTGTAACGGTTATACGGACCATTATACGGACCGTATAATATTATACGGACCGTATAAATGGTCGTATAATTCGCTTCTTCTCCAATCTTGTTCTCGTCGCTTCGTTTGATCTCCAATCCTTAGGGAGCCTTCTTAGCACTCGTTTAACACTTCATTAGCAGTCTAAGGGGTAATATAACTCTTCCTAAAAGCATTACTAAATCATCATTAGTCCGATACTTTGAAAAATTCTTTTGAAACACAACGTATACTTCGCCTTTCTTAATGAACTTTCTTCTCTTGCTTCGAACGTCTTTGAAATCTTAACTAGAATCATTAAGTAACCTTTCTCACTTATAGAAACCTCATATTCTTCCTACTATGCATTAGTCTAGCTATCACACGACGACATGAAATTTTCTGAGGCGTAACAAGTATCATGCATACTTCATAAAATCAATAAGATAGGCATATAGGTACAACAACACATAACTAAATAATGTCATCAATAGAAATCAACCAACGTAGGGATAAGTTAAATCCAACTATCAATCAATCATCGAGTTGATATAAGTTCAGTCATCAGCCAATAACATAATTAACATGAATCCAATTGCGATGTAATTAAATAATGAAAGTATCTCAACCGTGTACACACATGCTAAATGGTATTGTTTCCCCAAATAGTTATGACCTGTAGGGGACCCATGGTGTCCATGTACCACTCGCTTCGGAATTGACCTCGGATCACGAGCCTATAACTAGGCCACATCCTTACCACCTGTCAAATGTACCTTTATATATTTATATCTCTATATTTTTTCACAATATGAATCTCAACATATTTTCAGTCCAACAATCAATTTGAACATGATCAGTCAATAATATCAATATCAATGCATACAAGGCACCATGCCACAAGTCATACAAGACTCAGATCAATTCACTCAACACAACATGAATATACAATCATCTCAAAGAGTATATATTGACTCCTTCCTTTTCAAGACACAACAATTCCATCTCAATTTGGTATAGGAAGAAATGGCACAAGCCCGCATAATCAAAATTCATACTAACCAATCATACTTTATCCTATCAACTTCACTACATATACAATCAACTAACCAAAGTTCAACTCAAGTAAACCGTAACCTACCTCGAAGATGAACTAGGAATGCAATTATTCTACAACAGCCTGTAATGACCCGCTAGGTCGTCATGGGAGCTTTGACCATCTTACCCTCGCTAGCACCCTCCCGAGAATAGAAATGAGCTTAATGGGAACTCAAAAAGTTAGAAAACTAAAAACTGAAACTTGTGTTGGTTGTGTTATGTATTGTCTGAAACTTGCCTTCATTTTCGTTGGGGGAGAGGGGGTGACTTAGAAAACTAGACCTCCTTGGGAATTTAGAGGCCTCGGGTGAGCCCGTAGCGTATTTTTATGTATATATGCATTTTTGGTTTGCGTCTGTAGGGCCTCGGATTGGTATTGGGATTTTTGGATAAAAAATTGGTGGAAAAACCAGAGCTGTTGGTCAATATGGACCGCTGCAGTGGTGGTAGTACCGCTGAAGTGAGTCTGCCATAGCGGGAGGGAAAAAAATTAACTGAGGTCCGCCATAACGGGACAATTCCCGCTATAGTGGGACCGCCGTAGCGAAACGTCGACCCGCTTGAGCGTGTGTTTTATATTTCATATTTCGAACACATTCCCCATATAACACCAAAACAGTTTCCAAGAATAGTAAGTGGCGATTTTTTAAGGCTAGATCTTTACTCCTCACTGATGGTAGATTCTAATCTCTACGTAGTTCATTCCTTATTCTTCCTCAAGTTCCATGACTAGCTTAAGGTCCTCTAATGGTGAATGAAAGATTGGAACTCTAGAAATAGTAAACCCTTAGATAATGAATGGGTTGTTAATTTTATTATTGTTTATTCATCTAGGAGTGTAGAGTATCACTTTCTAGGATGAGAATTGATTACTTATGGAGGAAATTGCATATTGAGACTTAGGGTTTTAATAAAAATGAGAAATTTAGCTAAAAACTATTTGAAAAGGGATGAAATGATTAGAAAACCCATGAATTGGAATAGTATGATGATTGGGGTTGATTTTTTTTGATGAATTCACACCTAATGATAGTTCACCCATTGAAAAGGGTAGGAGTGGTTGGGCTGTCTTTTCCCAATTGCTATTTTGTTGAGTAGATAATCCAATACTCACTTAGATTTGTGATTTCTAGACTTTGAATGTTCCGAAGCTTTGCGAAAGGGGAAAGTTGTTGCAGAATAATTGCATTATTCTAATTCGGCGTTGAGGTAGGTTACGATTTACTTGAGTTAGACTTTGATTAATTGATTGTATATGTAATGAAGTTGATAGGAGAAAGTATGATTAGTTGTATGAATTCTGATTATGTGGGCTTGTGCCATATCTTCATATACCAAAACTTGAGATAGAACGGTTGTGTTTTGAAAAGGAAGGAGTCGATATATACTCTTCTTGTTGATTGAGATGGTTACATAATCATGTTGTTTTGAGTGAATTTATCTGAGTCTTGCTAGGACTTGTGGCATGGTGCCTTATATTTATTGACATTGATATTATTGACTGATCATGTTTCGTATTGACTGTTGGAGTGGAAATACGTTGAGATCCATATTGTGACCAAATACGGAGATATAAATATATAAAGGCACATTTGACAGGGGGTAAGGATGTGGCCTAGTTATGGGATCGTGATCCGAGGTCAGTTCTGGAGCGAATGGTCCGTGGACACCATGAGTTCCCTGCAGGTCATGACTATTTGGGGAAACAATACCATTTAGCATGTGTGTACACGGTTGAGATACTTTCATTATTTAATTGCATTGCATCTGATTCATGTTATTTCTGTTGTTGGCTGATGATTGAACTTATATCAACTCGGTGATTGATTGATAGCTGGATTTATCTTACTTCTACGTTGTCTAATTTCGATTGATGACATTATTTGGTTATGTGATGTTGTGCCTATTTTCGTATCTTATTGATTTTATGAACATATGCATGATAGTAATCTTAGTCGGCCTATGATATCTACTGGTACATAATGTTGTACTGATACTACCTTGCTGCACTTTTTATTTGAGTGCAGATTGTGTTCCAGAGATATCTTCCAGACCTCATCTCTAGTGTGAGGCCAGTTCCCGATTAGATCCAAGGGTGAGCTCTTATCCATTCCATGCCGCCTGAAGATCTTTCTTGTTGATGTCTATTTTCCGTACAAACATTGTTTACGCTTATAAACGCATTATCTATTCTTTAGATAGTTATGTTTTAGAGTCCTTGTACGATGACTTTAAGATATTTGGAGTTGTAATGGTAGGTTTCCGCACTTTTATGTTGATGGCATGACTAGACAGTTTTACGATTTAATTCTGGTTATCAATTTATAATTATTTAAAATGGTTTGATAATTGGGTAAGGGGATGGTTCGCCCACTAGGGGATTTGTGTGGGTGCTACTCACGACTACTTGGGTGGTGACACAGCCTTCGTCTTTCGCAAGGCTTCGGAACGTTCAAAGTCTAGAAATCAATTCAACCCCTTTCAATAAGTTTTTAGGCTAAAACTTCTATTTTTATTGGAACCCTAAGTCTCAATCAACCATTTCCATCATTAATAATCAAATTCTCATCCTAGGAGTGATAATCTATACTCCTAGATGTTAAACAACAATAAAATCAATACCCATTTTGTTGTTCAAGGGTTTTCATAAATTCTAGGGTTCTAGCTTTTCAATTCACCATTAATGAACCTTAGATGATGTATGGACTTAAGAGGATTATGAAATATAGGAAGTTAAAGGTTGAGACTTACCTTGACGAAGAGTGGTGCCCTAGCATTAGAGAAATCTCCTTAGTGTTCTTGGGAACTGTGTTTTGTGTTATGTGGGGAATGAGTTTGAAAAATGAATTATAAAACACTGTTTTTGCCTCTCGACGATTGTTGGAGCATTCGATGTTTGCTACGGCTATCCCGCTATAGTGTTAATGGTCCAGCTATGGCGGACCTCATTAAGTCTCGAATCTCCCGCGGTAGCGAGGTCGCTATAGCGGTACTACCACCGCTGCAGCGGTCCATATTGACCAGTGAGCTCTGGTTTTTCACCAGTTTTCACCCAAAATCCTAACACCAATCCGAGGCCCTACAGACGCTAACCAAACATGCATATCTACATAAAAACATGCTACAGATTCACCCATGGCCTCAGAATTTCCAACGGAAGTCTAATTTACTAAGTCACCCCCTAACAAAAATGAAGACAAGTTTCAGACAATGCACAACAACAACCAACACAAGTTACAGTTTTTAGACGTTTAACTTTTTGATATCCCATTAAGCTCATTTCTTTTCTGGGGAAGGTAATGGCAAGGATAAAATGGTCAAAGCCCGCATAAAGACCTAGCGGGTCATTACAAAAACTCGTACTTGTATCAGGACCCGATCCTTGATATATTTGACTATCAAACAAATTTGAAGACATTGTCTGATCATCTGAATTCAACATTTCATAAAGAGGCTCTGCTTTATTTATTTCACCCCTTTATCGAAAATCATTTTCTAGAAAAGTGACATCTCGTGATTTAATTTTAGTAATACTTCCATCTTCTAATTCACCAATGAACACGTGCCTTTTGGAGAGTTCTAAGTATCTTATAAAGATACATTTCTTCCCTTTTGGACTCAATTTTCCAAACTTACCAAATCGATCTTTTACATATACAGCACAACCCTAAGGTCGTAGATCATTCAGGTTTGGTTTATGAACAGTCCATAGCTTATAGGGGGTGGAAGTAACTGATTTAGAAGGCACTTTATTCAATATGTAGGCCGCAGTCAACAATGCATCCCTCTAGAAGGAGATAGGCAAATTGGCCTACGCCATCATGGATCTTGTCATGTCTAATAATATTCTATTCCTCCTTTCTGCTACGCCATTCTATTGAGGTGTGTAAGGAATAGTTAACTGTCTGGTAATGCCTTTTTCATTACATAGTTCTTCAAACTGTTTTGATAAATATTCACGACCTCTATCGGTTCTTAAAGTCTTTATTCTTTTATCTAATTGATTCTCAACTTCATTCATATATCTTCTAAAGCATTCAAGTGTTTCAGATTTGTGAGAAGTCAAATAGACGTAACCAAAATACGTGATTCATCAATAAACGTAATGAAATACAAAGCACCAGACCTTGCCCGCACATTCAATGGACCACAGATATCAGAATGGATTAATTGCAATGGGGAAGCTGCTCTCTTAGCCTTCCCAAATGGTTTATGTGTAATATTTCCAGCAAGACAACTTTCACAAGTTGGCATTTCGATTTTGGAGAAAGGACCTAAATGCCCTTCCATTGCCAATCTATTCATTCAGTCTTGCCCTATGTGACCTAATCTTGTATGCCATGTAATAACATCAACCTCACTGTTACTAGAATAACATGTCATTACACAACGGTCAACATAATAGTCATAAGTTGAAGGATTACAATCTAAAACGATAAAACCATCATAGGAAGTCCCAAAACATAAAAAATATTGTCTTGAGTAATTTTGACACCATTGTGACTAAACTTTAAATCGAAACCAAGATCTAGAAGAACAGACATAGATACTAAGTTACGTCGGATCTTTGGAACATATAGGGCGTCATGCAATATCAAAGATCGGCCACCGCGCAAGTCCATTTTTGCAAGAGCTTATCCTTTTGTCTTGAAGCTTTGCATTATTTTCTACATATATCCATTTTGATCCAGGTGAGACTCGACGAAACTCCATAACCGCTTCTCGATTACAACTCACATGGTCGGTGGCCCCTGAGTCTACAATCCACACAAGATAAGATTCAGTTAGTAAAACAGTGCTAGAAACATATGTAGCACTTAGAGATGCATTTTGAAATGACACCTTTTTTGGATCGGGACACTCACAAGCAAATTGCCCTGGAACATGGCAGTTGTAGCATTTCATCTTACTCTTGTCTTTCTTCTTGAAAAATCATTTTCCTTCTTGGGATTTGATTTGTTCTTTTTCTTGGAGGGTCCTTCTCCGGTCTCCTTACCCTTTCCGTCATTTTTTCAATTCTTCTTGTGCTTGAAGCCAGAAGAATTTGTGCCACTTGATTCTACCACATAGGCATTAGATATAGTTTTGGCAGCACCAAGGCGCTCGTCTTCAAGCTCGACATGACGGGCAACATCAGAAAAAGTTTTGTGTTATCATTATGGTTTAAGTTAACCTTCAAGTATTCCTAACTATTGGGAAGAGACCGGATCACTACCTGAACCTGCTGCTCATCAGAAAGAATATGACCATCACTTTTGAGTTGATCAATCATGTTAGACGTCACCCTTAGGTGTTGTTTGACATTGTGATCATGACGCTTCTTAAAAGTGTCAAATTTGATAGTCAGCTATCTAAGGTGGGTCATAGTAGTACCCCCATATATCTCTCGTAAGTGTGACCATATAGCATGAGCCGTGGGGTGTTCCTCACATTCGCGAATGAAATCATCAACAACAGAACTCACAATAATCCCACATGCAGTAAAATCTTTTTTTTTTCCATGCATTGTAAGTTTCCAGATCTCTTCTGTGTTGGGTAGTGTTACCCTCTTATGGGTGAACCAAAACATGATTAATACCTTCCAGAGCATCTTGCTCTTCCTGTACTTTCCACATTTTTTGACTCCAGATATCGTAATTCTCACCGTTTAGTTTCTCACCCTTGTTTAAATCAACAATGATGCTCTTAGATGACATATCTGTTGATTAAGACAATTAAGCAAGTTTTTCATACATCAATATTTACTTTAACAAATTTATGCATGTGATATTCGCACTCAAGAAAATTAATTCCCATAAATGACTTCACATTTAGTTAAAATCGAGTCATAAAGTTTCCGATCATCATCTACAGTCTAAACGTTCAAACAAAAATGAAAAAAAAAAGTAAATCTCGGTGTCAATATTATTTTAATAACTTTCAATTAAGTCTCAACCCATTTAAAAAATAAATAAATAAATGTCACGACCCAACCAGAGGGCCATGACGGGCACCCGGTGTTAACCCATCCGGGCACCTCTTATCGTACATTCACATTCACATCTAGGTGGACCACATGGCTTACTCATAATTTCCATACATCAATAGTACTAATCTCATTGGGGAACAACACATTTATATCATCATCAACAACAATTCCCATATCCATATACCCAAGCTGATGGGGCTATCAAAATAATATACAAAATGAGCCGACAAGGCTGCAAGACATCTAACCATACATAACTGTCTACGAGCCTCTAAGAAGAGTATGTCACATTATATAGGTGGGACAGGACCCCGCCATGCCCATAGGTATGTACACAAAATAATAATACCAAAAGTTATAGCTCCGGATGAAATGGAGCTCCTCTATGCAGTCCCTGACGAAGAAATCTATGGATCAAGCCTGTCTCCCTGTCCACCTGCAGGCATGACGCAACGTCCACAAACAAAAGGACGTCAGTACGAATAATGTACTGCGTATATAAAGCATAATCAACATCATAATAGAAGCGTAATGAGTGACATGAGATAGAGAAGCTATAAGATAATGAAGCCACTTGTACCTCTAGCGTTGTTTATCATATTTACTTACCCCTTTCTCTATTGGGATCTTCCATTTCATACATTTATACTTGTAGTAATATCGTGCCTGACCATAGAGATTCGGTGTCTTACATACCCGACCATAATAAGGTTCGGTGTTATACATACTTGGCCCTACCAAGGCTCAGTGTCATCCGTACCCAACTGCAGAGGTGCGCGCGCGATAAGTATCATACCCGACCATATAAGCTCGGTGTTACATAATAATCATACATAAGAGTCCATAAGTATCATCAACATTGTTACCATTATCGTTTTCAATACATTTATCCCTAGTAGATCAACTATCATACGAGGGAGGAAAATAGCATCGTGAAAGTATCGAGGATCATGAGCTTTAGTAACTTTAGAGATAGAGTCATTTGGAGGACATTATGGAACTCATGAGAGGGTATATAACAAAGGAACCATGCCTTAATGAAAGAAGGGTTAGCCTTACATACCTCTTTGTCTTCTTAACTATTTAACGTTCACCGTCAAAGCTTGAATAATCTACATTTAGAAGGATTCATACCATGGTTAAGCCTTAATGATACTCTTAGATTCAAACTAGAATAATTCATGATCTAATGAAAATTAGGCAGCATTTCCCCTATTTTGTCAACTTCCACCATATTACAAAACAACTCCCAACAACCACAATAACATCCACAATAGTATAATCAGTGATCACATTCCATTAAGCCTTCAAAATTCATCCTTATGTTCAACTTATATCAATAACTTCACACCCATTTTAACACATTTTCATACAATGCTTCCTCATTACTATTACTATCTTCCATAACGAGATTATATCCATATTATACTAAGAATCAAGACTCAAGTTAGCTTACTACTCAAAAACATCATAAAAGTTACATTTAGCCCTCATTTTCTACTTTCTTCTTTTACCCAAGTTCTTCAACAACCAAGCATTCATGATAACATGAAATAAGCATGAAAACTAACCTTTTATCTCATGGGAATGAGCTTTGGAGCAGCTATCAACTTGTGTGAAAACCCCAGCTTCAATACCCAAGAATCTCTTGTATTCTACTAACCCTAGCAAGACTTCTAACACATGGGTACCTTGATTCTTGCCTCTTACTCTTTGTTTTCTCTTGGGTTGGGGTGGAATATGCTTGGAGAAGGGTTTGGAGCTCTCAAGACTGGTGGAAAATGATCAATGAAATAAATGAACAAAGGCCATCTATTTATACAAAAAATTAAAAATCTGCCCGATGGACTTATACGGACCACTTATACGGTCCGTATAAGTGGACCGTATAACACCACCATGGGAAAGTCCCTTTCTGTAAATGTCAAGTTATACGGACCCCCTTATACGAACCGTATAAAGTTATACGGATCGTACAAATGGTCGTTTAACACCACCAAGAAAATGATCTTTTCTGTGAAGGTCATGTTATACGGGCCCTCCTTATACGGACCGTATAAAGTTATACGGACCGTATAAGTGGCCGTATAACTCGCAGTTATGCGAAACTTCCTCTCGTTGATTCGTTTGACTCCCAATCCTCGTGGGACCTTCTAGGCACTTACATAATACTTCATTAGCCATACAATAGGCTCTATATCAGCCTCTCAAGATATCACCAAATAAATATTAGCTCAATTATAGCGAAAACCCTTCCGAACACGACTTATATTTCACTTCCTTCAACAGACTAAATTTCACGTATTCATACACCTTCAAAACCTTGTGGTATGCAACTTAAGCTATCTAATATCTTTCTTAATCTCGTAAGAACTTCATGTTCACCTTAAGCTCGCATTGGTCTACTTTCAAGGCAACAAATCCGGAAATTTTCGAGGTGTAACAATAAATAGGATATAAAAGAAAGTTAAACAACATAATTCCATATATTGAAAAGAAATTCATAATGCAAATTACAAGTTCATAAGGACATGACTCTCCCACTCGGCTTCAAGTATTCGAACATGCAACTCAAAATGTTGACTTGGCCAAACCTCGTGATAAATATCAATTAAAATACTACCCCAAGGTTCTCGGAGGGAATCTACTAAAATTGAACAAGCATCCCAATCCGCGATTACAATAAAATTGGCAAGTTCATCACATTTCAACTGAATGAGTTCAATATGTTCGGGCACTGAATCATTAGGAGACATCTTAAAAGCCTTAAACTCTTTGAATTTCTTCTCTCCTTCCCTTCGTATAGCCCTTTGATCCCTTAGTAGGTTTTGCATCGCCCTGGGGACATTATTCCTTATGACTTCATGTCCACGGAAATGTGTCCTACGACGACGTGCTCTTCTACGTTGTTCCCTTGCTAGATTTCGAGAACTCCCGCTTGGAGTACTTCAAGCTTGTCCCTGTCCAACCATGTTTGAAATAGGAATAGTGAAACAATAAGAATTGATATACCATTTAATGTGACAACACATGCCACAATTACTTGTAGAAGAAAAAACTACATTTAAGGATCATTTACCATTGTAATGATGTGGCTATCGAGAGATCTTTAAAAAAAATGGGACTTTTGAAAAAACAAAAAATTCAGTCTCTGCCACTATTCCTCAAAATAAAAATAAAAAATTGCATATTAGGAATTGTCATTGGTTGTGACAATTGATTCAAAACATCGCATAAGACTTTTTGAAAGTTAACCCAACTAAGAAAGCATGTACTGTATGCCAACCAAAAGTAAACTTGACAAACAATAAATATTCTAAAATGAATGGTTCTGCCAAGAATACCCGAAAGTGTACAACCTATCCTTTAAAAAAAAATTTATGTCTGTTAAACCAATATGCGGGAAAAACAAATTGAAGGAAATTTGACTTGGAAATATAACCAGCTTAACTTGAGTCAACTAATTATTTTTTGGCATCATCATACGTGAGAAAGGTACAAAACAAAGGCAATGTTTGCCTGTTCAACAGCCTAGTTCCATATTCTTTTAAGGCAAATATATATTACCACATAACTGATCCCATTAATGAAAAAATGCAATATAATTTTTTTTTTAAATAACCATTACTGCATTCCAAGGCAATTCCTTTTCTTGAAGAAAAAGATATATCTAGGAACACCAAAATACATACATAGCACAAGAAGAGAATGTCCGTATTTCAGAACCAGTCAAATTAGTGGACTTATTATTTTAATACATGATCGACTATTCACAAGTCCCAAACCTTCAATGAAACAATATATTCGGCATTAACACAGAAACAACAACTCCTTTTAATTTGTTGATATCACGCAGACAAATACATCTATCCCAAATTAAACATTTATTCGAATATACTTCTCTTGGTTTCAATGCAAAGAACCACATCAAATTAAATAAAGAGCATCATCAATTTCTCACACCTACAGTGAAAAGGAAAAACAAATTTTCGCACAATACTATCGCAAGACAGCAACAATATATTTTCTATAGTCTCTTTTTATTCTTGGTTCAATTTTAACAAGAAAAAGAATACAAACGTGGGAGCAAATATTCATAACGGTACTGTGCTTTCGTGAAAGAACTTCGAAACCAGGAAATGAATAATCCTAGGCTCTTGATACCAATGTTAGAAAATAATAATGGGGCAAGAACAACGAATTGTGTACCTTTCGATTGCAGTGAAAATCGTTGAATTCACCACCAAAAAATAATTTCCCAAGATCAATTTTGTCTCTCTAGGAAACAAAATTCTATTCACGAACTAGATATCCTTTTTGTATGTGTGTTCTTTAGGGAGAATTTTAGAAGAGGAGAATATTTTGCAGACTTGCAGTACTTAGAGAAAAAACATTCTTCTTTCTTTTAAAAGAGAGGATTCACAAAGTTTTCTTTTCAACAAACCCACAGATAGCATTAGATTATATCGTGGGTTAACTTCTAATATTCTGCAAGTTATCTTTCTAAATGGGCCGGGTTGGGTTCACATGGGCGACCCACGACCCAACCCAAAAATAAAAATCCAACAGAAACTGGTTCTGAGATTAGCCTTCCATCTTAACCATCCTCTGATACAAATGAAGACAAAGATGACCCTCAAAACCAAAAACAACAACAAGAAAAAGAAGAAATAATCTCTCAATCTTTTGAGGAATTTCCAGTTGTTAAGTTCAGCCATAACAAAAATCAGCATCTCCACCTATTTCTTCCTTGGCTGCAGAGGACAAACCATATATTCAAATGCAATCTCACAGGCAAAATGGTAGTCTGATTCTTGAAGCTGTTTCTGTTTCTCCATAAAATCATATTTGCGCTCAACACGTTGACGGTCGCCTTGTTCTCACCATAATCACAACTTCAACAGAGCCCCCCAATGAAGATCACGATGCCATGTGGGAACATTCTTATATGTTAATCTCGCTGTTACATCAAACAGGATGATAGCACATTGGCCATGAATGCTGCAGACTGATAGTAGGAAGTCAATAAGGTATACAAATAGAATGATTCCATCATACCGATGCTAATAAAAGAAAAATATATATATCAGTGATGCCCTGTAAAGATTTAGCTGTGTCAAAATTAAATAACTTATCCATAACAAAAACATTGAGTTAAAATAAAATAACAAATTACTTTTTTTTTTCTATGAAGTAACTAGTTTCCATTAACAAAGGCAACTGGAAGGTGTCATATTACAAAAGCAAAAGCTTGGGAGCTTTTGAATCTAAAACAAAAGCTTACTAGCTTTACAATTGTACTCTACGAGGTTTCATTTCTTGAAATGTCTTAATACTAGCATCATTAGAAATATTATCAAATACATCTTTTTCTAGATAAGGCACCAAACAACCGCTAAAAATATCATCACTTATTTGACTCCACAAGTCATTCTTGATAAACTTCATTGTCGAAAAAGCTCTTTCAACGGATGCAGTGGCAACTGGCAGAAGCAAACCAAGTTTCACTAAGCGGAATACAAAAGGATAATTTGAATGCTTCTTTGTCTGAACTAATCTTTTCGGAAGAGCACAAAGCCCTTTTAGACCGAAGAAACTTTCATCGACATCACGAACATCAATAATGTAACTTGCAAGTTGATTCTCAAAAACACTTATGTTGAACTCATCAAAGTCATCTGGATATAACACAACCTTTTTCATTATCTTTCTAATGTGGAAACTTGAAAATGAGTCAATTGGATTCAAAGAAGAAATTTCATGAAGCAAATTAGTCGTCGCTTCGCCAAAACGATCTTTAAGTTCTTGAAGTTACCAATCAATAATATTGCAGAACACTTCAACACGATAATGATGTGAGACAGTATTGTCACCAAGTCTTCGTCGTGATCTTAAAGAGCTAACATATGGCTCCTTAAAGTTAGGTACCAAAATGTCATGCTTGATACAAAATAAAGATACTTAAAAAATAAGAGAATCCCATTCCTCATCCCTATACGCTTGCAACCTTTTTTTTTTTTTTTTGCTACTTCAAGAGGTTACATGGCATTTGCCAAATCGTGCTCCTTTTTTTGTAAGAACTTATTAAGCTCATTTGTGATTGCTAAAACCTCACTCATCAAATGCAACATTAACACAACCTCATATGTTCAACAAGCTTCGAGATATCCCATTGCCTTGGCTCTTTCATCCATTAATCGTGCATCATGAACAAGTGATTGAAGAACATTAACAATAGAACCAAACATAAGAATAAAATTGTTAAAAGATTTATAATGAGATCCCCAACGAGTATCACAAGCTCTTGAAAGACCAAGTTCTTCATTCAAGCCCCTACCGGTCGTAAGCTCACACATATCTAATGCCTCTTTAATTCTTTCTTTTTGAGAATCTCGAAATTCATCCATACGCTTAAAAGAAGATCCCAATACATTCAAAATATTTGAAACCAATACCACAAGTTTTCCCACTTCAAAGCATTTTTTAGAGATCGCAGCAAGAGTTAGTTAAAGTTGATGAGCAAAACAATGAATGGAATGAGCCGATCTACTTTCTTGCCTAATAAAACATTTTAAGGCCATTGATCTCACCTTATATATTGCTTGCCCCATCATAACATTATCCACGCACATGTGATAGACTCAAGGAATGCTGAGCAAGTAAAGTAAGCTAGTAAATTAACGATTGCCCTCTTCAAAGATAAAGCACTAGTATCTTGAACATGAACAATGTCAATAAGTCACTCCATCACAAATCCTTTTCTATCAATATATCCTAAGACAATCGCCATTTTCTCCTTGCGTGACACAACAAAGACTCATCAACTAGTAAGGCAAAGTAGTCACCATTTAATTCCTTAAGAATAGCTTTAATTGTTTCATTTTATACATGAAGTCACAATATCTTTTTGAATCCCTGGAGAAGTCATTTGATCATTTTGAGGAGCATGTTCCAGTACATAATCAGGAATATTACCACACTTTTTCGCATATCATGAGAGAATTCTTAGAAAATTACCCCCATTAAGTGATGATTTAGATTCATCATGACCTCGAAATGCAAATCTTTGAGTTACAAGAAGTCTTACTACATCAACTGAACCACTTAAGCGAACCCAATACGCATGCTTAAATTGATTAAATTGTTGCCCAAGTGCAAATTGAATGGACTGTTTTTGTCGCAATAAATATTGACATTTCTTTTTTGATTGATTATGTATGCTGTTCTGTTGACCAATATGTCCCCTAAGACTACTCTTTTGGTGCCAACTCTTAAACGCAGTAGTTGAAAATACTTCACCTCCGCCTTGATGAATGTTATGGTCTTTAAGTAGATAACAATACAAACAATAGACTGCATCTTTACTAATACCATACTCCAACCAATCATGATATACATCATCAAACCATTCGGAATTAAAACGATGCATTGATCCAGAAATATTCGTTTGAGGGTACTCACGCTGAAGCAACCGAGGTTGACAAGGGCCATTCTAAAGGTATGCTCTTCTAATAACATCTCGATGATTTGGATGATAGTCCAAAATTGGGGTTCTTTTACCCGGATCATACTTTAAAGTACTTAAATCAAATTCTTGAGAAGAATGTAATGGTACTTCTGAATGGTTGGCATTTGCTTCTTGGTTAGGTTTACTAGGAGACGCTAAACTTGATTTTGGTACTTTGGTAAAATACTCCTTCACTGAATGTTGAGATTGAATCGTAAAATTAAGAATTTAGTTAGAACATAAAAGAATTAAACAATTCTATAGACTAGTTACCAACAAATTAAAGCAATTAATCTAATCTTCACAGCAACTATATAGAATTCTAGAAAAAAATCTCTTTGCTATACTGATATATTAATTGCTTGTCCAGTTGTCCTATTAGGATTTAGGAACATGCTAAATTCACAATAGAAATTATCTTTGTAGACCTTTTGTATATAAAAATGAATTTGTGTTTGAATGCCTATTCTTCTGAGGAAAAACAGAAAAATAAAGGAACTAAGAACTTACCGAGAAGGCCATGAACAGAGACTGAGAGATACACCGACGATCAGCAGCGGTGTCGCGATGACCACAACAGCGTCGGCGATGATCAAGTATCAATAGAGCAAAAAAAATAAAAAATGTAAGAGGCTAAGAGCTGTATGGTCGTGTGGAATGTGGAAGACTGAGAGAGTAAGAAATACGCAATAGGGTTTTTTTTTTATTTTTTATTTATTATTATTTGACTTTTAGATTAGGGATTTTATTCAAATCCCAATTAGATCTGCCCATTTAATAAATGACGTCATTTTGTTTATTTTAAAAAAATATTGAAATGCTTGAAGCTGAAATATTGAGAATATGTTGCAAGTAGGGTTTGAACCCGCATCCCATGGGCGAATCTGAACCACCTTCGCCGCTGAGCTAAGTCTTTGGTTTGTAATAAGGGGGGTTCAATATTTAATATATACACATAAAATAAAATTTTAACGCTATATAAACAGTGTAATTTTCCACAAAGGGGGTTCGGATGTTGCGCAACGCGCATATTTAAAAGCGCGGATCCTTAATCAACCAAACTTTTACTTACTAAGCCTTTTCTTTTTTGAACTATATATGAAAGAAGTCCTAAATATTTAAAAGTTCAAAATCAATAACTGTATCATAAAATATATTCTAAATGCATTGTCATTTTTTTGTTACACTTATTCTAACAAATGAAAACTCTCAATATTCTTTTATATATTATGCTATTTCACTACTAAATGAACATAACATGAATTAACATGGAAAGTTACCCGGTAAAATTCATGGCTAATCTTATTTAGCGACGGATTAGTAACAAATTATCAAAAATATTTTTTAGCTGCGGGAAATTTAGCGATGGATTAACAACGAATTTCGAAGCTAAATCCATTTTTTTCTGTAGTATTTATTGTCAAATGAGGTACGTACTTTGGTCATGCGCAAAGCGCGTACACTGAAACTAGTATGGTGATAAACTGGAGTTGATAAATGGAAATGGCAAAATTAAAGTAAAACTTTCATACTCCCTAATTTTCAATTTGTTGCCCTCAAATTTATTTAAAAAATTATATGTTCATTAAAGTGTATCTTTTTAGTTTTTTGAGATATACGCCAAGCGGATCTAGCCGTAAAGTATTGGTTCACATGAATCTAGTAAATCTTTTTTATCCAAAATAGTATATTTGTACTAAAAAATTTACTAAATATCAATAAGTATTTAATTGTAACTCAATTGTTGTTGTTGTTGTTGTTCTTATTATTATTATCATTAATTATCATTATTATTATTATTATTATTATTATTATTATTATTATTATTATTATTATTATTATTATTATTATTATTATTATCATCATCATCATCATCATCATCATCATTTATCATGATCATTATCATTATCATTATCATCATCATTATCATTATTATTATTATTATTATTATTATTATTATTATTATTATTATTATTATTATTATTATTATTATTATTATTATACATTAATTTAAATAGTTGTAGAAGCACCCTTTGGACTATGTTTTGGACCTCCTTTACTTGGTTGATTGAATATTGAAAAGGCCGGTGCCGAAGAATCGCTATCACCTCCACCATTATGTCGATTAGGTCGATTTATCAAATATGGCACATCATGTTCAAAATAATATGAACAAAAATAAAATAAGTTTTAGCTAGATAATCCACAGATATCGATCCCTCAATAATTCAAATCTATTTTTCACTGTTCTCACTTTCCTCTACCGAGGAGGAGGAGGAGGAGAAGGAGGAGGAGGATGAGGAGGAGAAGGAAGAGGAGTAGAAATTTCGAGTGAATGTATATAGATGTACAACTTTTCTTAAAGGGATAAAAATTGAACACAACCCACTTAAAATTCTATTAGTGAACCAATCGAATGAATTTGCTATAATTAATGGTCTTCTTTTTGGAAACAATGAAACGACAAGTGAGGTCTAATAGTTGATGTATAAATTTGGATAATGCAAGGGATGCAAATAAATTTACATTTTCATTTGATTTCTGTAACTAACAACTGAAGCATTTTGTAATATCGACAGCTAGGTTAAGGGGCTCCTAAAAGAAGATAAAAATATTTGCGCCCTCAGAGTAAGAATCAATATCATCGGACCTCTGCAACCCGAGAGACTTCATCACAAAAATCACCGTTGACACCTAATTTTTGACCTCCCATAATTTGTTTTAATTGCTCAAAGTACTTGAATATTAAATGGAGCAATATACGTTTTTTTCTTTTAGAAAATCAGAATGATTTTACAAACTATGCAGATAATAAACCATTTGAAAATTACTTCACAACAATTAATGATGCATTTTACTAATTTCAACCAGGAAATAGTGTAAATAGCTATTTATTTAATTGTTCAAATGATCAGAAATTAATCAGCAAATATTTACCCCATTTTAATTCAAGGAAAACTGATTAATACTGATTAATTGAAATAAATAATCATTTTTACCCCCCAAATTTTAGTTTCTGCATAACCAATTTTTAGGGACAATTCTCAAATTAATTATAATTAATTTAGATAATTAATTATGGTTATATTTGTAAATTACTTATTGTGTGTTTAATTATGGCTACAATTGAAATAATCAATTAGTTAGTCAAATAAGGCCATAATTGAAATAGCAAAATGTTTTAAGTCAATTAAGGCCATACTTGTAAATCCAATATTTTGTGAAAATCAGTCGTGTTTTTTTTTTTTTAAAAAAAAATTAATTAATTATTTAGTTTTAATTAAATTGCTTTAGTAATCACCCTTTGTAATTTTTGTCCATTTATTAATTTGCACATTTTTCCTTATACATATATATACACGCCGGTATATGCATAATAGGCATATATATATATATATATGAAGGTTGGCCTTTTTTTTTTTAAAAAAAGAAGAATTTCTGGCCGAGTCTAGCCCAACAAGGGCCAGACCCAGCCCAGGGATTAATTAAAGAGGGCAAAAGCCCCTTTCATTTTTATTCTCAGCCAAACAGGCCCCGCTTCCCCTTTTTTCTCTTTGTAACCCTAGCGCCGCCATGGAGGCGGTGGACCTGCGACTACGCCACCCTTGCCATTTGTGGCAAGATTTTAGATGTACCATGCTTTAGCAGGTCTGGTATGGCCGTTTTGAGTATTGCATTTAATGTTTTACATCTTTGCTATCAAATATCGTCCAAACACGGTATATTGCACCTTTTTGCTTTGCTTTTAGTCGATTCAACGGTAAAGACTCTATGAATCTTTAATTACTTTTGGTTGTTTGTGAATTTGAATCTTGGGTTGCTATTGGTCCACGAGGAACTGATAAGATCGATTTTTGGGGGGCTAAATCTGACCCTTCATCTATGTATTCGCTTTCTCAGCCGTTGTTATGGTTTATGATGGCATGTTATTGTTAAAATTTGAAGAGTCCCACATTGTTTGGACTTTGGGTTTTATGATTTTGGGGTTCTGTAAATAGAACGCCAACTTTGCAAACAAAAGGAGGACTTTTTTCGGAGATATACATATATGCACGAAAAAAAAGGGACTTGATTCTCTAGTTTTGGCAACTTTGCTTTGAAACTGTGATCTTGAGTCCAAAGTTAAAAATTTTGAGTCTTTTCTTTGTTCTGTGGCTGAGTTGTCAGGTGAAAGGGAGATTAAAAAAACTTCCAATTCCAAACACTCGACTAGGGTTGTGCATCAAAGAGGTAATCTTCTTTTGATTTCCTTTTTTTTTTTTTTTTTGTTTTTTTGTTTTTGTTTTTGTTTTAGTCATTTACATTCTAGTTGTTTGTATGATTTGATGTTTGATGTTTGTGGTTGTTTAGGATGTCTTTAGCCTTATAACGTTGGTTTTATTGTAGTTTAATATTGTTTCACTTAGTTCTGTAGTTATTTAGCTTGGTGTGCACCTACTTATTGATTATGTAG
Organism: Lycium ferocissimum; assembly: GCF_029784015.1. Lineage (NCBI taxonomy): Eukaryota > Viridiplantae > Streptophyta > Magnoliopsida > Solanales > Solanaceae > Lycium > Lycium ferocissimum. The sequence goes on from NC_081351.1 coordinate 10,909,763, forward strand.
GCCTTAGGAGCTTTCTTAATAAGTTATTTGATTAGGTTATGAATCAGAAATCTCTTAATTTATGAAGACAATGTGTTTTAATAATCAGTATCTTGAAGTCACCTTGTTAATATGTGTTGGGATTTAGTCTTTCTTGATTTGAGATGTTGATTCATATCTGTCCCTTTTTTTATGTTGTTCAAAAGAGTCAACCATGAAAATTATAGTCACGTCTAAGTCTAAAAATTCGTAACTTGATTGTGTTTATTTGATTCTAAATCAATCATGTGTGATAAAGTTCAAGACTAAGTGATTAAAAAGGGTAGTTTAATCATGTCGTATTTTAAAGTCCATGTCTCCTGTTAATGGAGTCTTTTATCATGTTTAAAACTAGTCTAATGTTTATTAGACATATATGTTTTTTTTTCTTCTTGGATTTAGATCACTTTGTCCGATTCTAATTAGTTAATATGCTCTATTTTTAAAAGTGATTAAGAAGTGATGACTTGATTCATAATTTGCTTGTCCCCTTTTGCATTCCTCTTTTTTTATGGAATAAGTCCGGATTTTTGGGTAAGAGTCGAATTAAAGGTGATTCAAAACCTGAAATCTTTGAGTTTATTTGAAAATTCACAGGTACTTAACTAAGTCTAAGTCCACCTGCTTAATCATTTTGTTGAATGAAAGGTAATATGCCTTGATTGAAACACTAAACATCTTAGCTTGTGGATACAAGGATAATTAAATGACTATTTGGCTTTTAAATGTAACTAAGTATAACATTGTTTGTACAAGTAAAATTTATTTTAAAAACCTGGGCTTTTTAGAATTAATTTTTATTGTTTACTTGATCACTTGTGTGTGACACTTCATGGCCATTAATTGTTTCTCTTTGGAGGTTAATCATTCAGCATTTAAATTCACTTGTATGTTTTATGGTGTTTGTTTGGAGAATCTAAAAATGGAGAAAAGGTTTCAGTTCATAATCTGGTTTATCTTTGCTTTTGACATGACAGGAGATACTTAAAATTTTCATAGTTAACTTAATAGATATAACCGATGAATAGGTAAGCTTTAGCTAAGTGATTAAAAAGAGGCGATGAGATTTACACACTTCAAATACTACGAGCCTAACATATAAGTGGATTCAAAGTTGTTCTTGGTGTCTAATGCTTGGGGTTCCCGGAACATGTTTGTGTGGCATTAGGAGTCCATCTCTCCATTGTGTAAAATCATGGTATGTGTTTATGGTGTAGGATCATTAGCTTAGTATTGTCCATTTAGTTTTGCTTAGATTCATGAACTCTTTTATCATGTTTAAATTGGCTCAACTAAAAAGAGTTTTTAATAATTTATTTTCCATGTCTCTTCTTAATGCATTAATTTTCCTCCATGTATACGAATAGCTACTATATCCTCATGTTTTTTTTTTTCCTTCTTGTTTATTGAGTCCAATTTTCATTATTATTAACTTTGCACTATTCACTCAACAATTTAAAGAAAAAGGAATTTTTGTTTTCAATTGTGTCCGTTAACCGATTATACTTTTATCAAGTCTTATTAAGTCTACTAATTTTTATATTATACTAGTTGTCAAATTAGAAGCCAAAAAATAGTATTTTCTGTTAAGAAGCCTTTTTAGAATTAAAACCATGTTATTAGTCCATTCCCATTTTTCGAAGCCCACAAATATTTTCAAAACTAGGGTGAGGTATTTAATCTTAAGAACATTATCTAGTCATTTTTTTCTTTTCTAAACCTAATGTGCTTGGTTGCATTCCTCTTTTCTTTCATTTCTTTTTAAAAAAGAAAATAAAATGCTTCAGGCAGATCTTGGATGGAAACACACAACTTCTCTCTCTTCATTTGTTTGGATTTCAAAAGAAAACCAAAGCCCTTAGATTCCGTCTGCTTTCTCATGCAAAATGTTGAGAATTTTTTGTTTTGGCTCGTGTTCAATTTGTAAAAAAAAAAAAGCCTGGAATTAAAACATGGATTCAAAAAGAACAAAATCGATCCAATTCTAACACCCGAATCAACTCACGGAACAATCTTTAAGTCACTTAAAAAAATCAATTCTCTTATTTGGAAAACAAATTCCCACAAGAACTACTTTGTTGATTTTAGGGGTAGACTAATCATTTAAGTAATTAATAACTTGCTTTATTTTGCATTCGAAACTCGCTTTAATCATTTTGTTTGGTAGATTCGCGACCGTCGACGCTTTCACTACAAGGGTAAAATCGTTACCTTATTGCTATTTTGTTATTCTTCATTAAGACAAGTCTCTCCTAGTATAAGATGTATGTTTTGCAGTTTTGTTAGTTTCCTAAAGATAATTAAATGACTATTTGGATAGTCCATTTGAGTACATTAAAGTCTACTAAGTGAATGCAATAGTCTTATTACTTTCTTTATAGATTGACAAGTAAAATTTATTTTAAAAATATTGGATGGGCTTCTTTAGGGAGATGAACTTGTTCTAAATAGAGATAACTATAAAGTTTCCATATTCGTCTAGAGTATTCGAAAATCATGTTTATGATGTTGTTATGCGCACACAATGCGTCATGTGTTTGTTGGTCTATTTCGGTTAAAACTCACCTCATTGTTAATTCTCCTTTAGATGTTCGATAATATCACTTGTTACGTTAGTTACTTTGTTGTTTTTCTTTGGAGAACTACTCTCTTTTTTTTTTTTAGATACATGCTCTATTTTTGTCACTCAGGATAGTCCTGTTTTAGGACCTGTTATAGTTAGATTGGATAGTTGTTAAATTCAATTTCATCTATGGTTCTAAATCTCCACAAGGCTTAGCATTGAAATATACCCCTTAGACACGCACCTATTTCGGATCAGAGTCTTAATGTGTTAAAGAACCATGGTCAAAATTTCTTCCTCTAATCGCCAAAATGTATGTAGACTGTTTATAGTCTTTTCCAGGTTTTAAATCATATATTTGTTAGACGATGTCAGAAACTATCCATTAGCTGTTCAATAAAGTGCCCATGAGTTTTGTGTAGTGTGTGTCCGTTTTTACTTTAAGTTGGTTAGCGAGACTATGTGATTGCATATCGTACCATAGTTCTCACGACTTGAAGTAAAACTTTCCATTATTTCAAAATGGTCGTGATAAGCCCAAGGTTATTTGCAATAGAAATCAAAACTTAACCCCTCTGTTAGCAGAGGTTAGAATTTTTATAGGCCTAGTTACCATGACATCCTAACATTTGCTTTGATATGAGTTTGCATATTGTGTATTTCTCCTCTACTTTTAATATTCGCTAAGAATTATGTATTCCTCTCTAACTCACATTCCCTTTCTTTTCTTGCTTGCATGAGCACCGGAGCCGAAGAGTTTCACTTTGAGACTCCACGACATTGCGCTCACAAAGTCATACATCACCTTCTTTCGGTCCCTCTGTTGAATAGCGACATTGAAAGATTTCCTCCTTTCGCAGGAACCGGATTCGAGTCAATTATTTTATTCAGTCTCCATCTTGTCTTTTATATGACTTGTTGCTTGTTGTTTGACTAAATTATCATTGTTTATTTTGGTCGTGATTTTAGCTGCATAAAATAGAGACTTCTTAGTATTTGGACCTTAGCTAATAAATAGTTATTTTCGTAACTTTCGTAGTAAAAGTTTTAAATTAGTAAGTGACGCACGGTAAAACTAATTTCTTAAGATTTTAGTAAACATGAAACTGTAAACTTTGAGTTACAATTTGAAACAAACGACAATGATTTGTTACTTTTCTTTTATTGGATAAAAACGTTCTGCCAAAGTAAAGTTCCTTTAAAAAAATAAAATAAAAGTGTTTTCCTAAACATTATACTTGCCACTTATATACTCAATATTATATTTACATGCATATGCTCAGATTAGTACCATTTATCGTGATTTATAAAATGCTCACATTTTCATACTCATGCTTAGCCTAATTAATCCTAAGTCCGGTCGGATTAACCATTGTTAATGGAATTTAGAGGATGCCTAATACCTTCCCTCTAGATTAGTAGAACCCTTACTCAGATCTTTTTGGTTTCGTAGACTTTAAAACAAATCAACTTTAGATAATTACTCTAATTACCTTAGGTGCCCTAATTCACCATAAATAATTAGGTGGCGACTCTTAACTTTAATTAACCCCGGAATTACCGGGATGTTGTAAATTATTTTGACCCCGGTTAAAATAGGGTATGACACTCACAGGTATATAGGATTGAATATATTCATGTATACTTAAAGTATATCACTTGTATAAAATTTTAATATTGGCTGTTGCAAGTTTATTTAGTTTTGGGCCTGTTCTCTCTCTATTTGCTGTTAGGCCTCCTCTTATGTGCTGAGTGTAAATCTGTGCTTGGCCCAATGTGCTTTGATTTTGCTGAAGTGGCCCATCCAGACCTCGAGTTTTTCCTTATTTATCTGAGTTGGGCCTGGAATAGTTGGCTTCTCCTTATTTCTATTTTCCTAGTTGTATATACCTGCTTGTTTTTGTGCCTTTAATGCATTTAAAAACGAATTGTCTATACTCTAATTCTAAAAATACTTAGACATTTACTAATCTTTATCCCTTTTATGTGATTTCAACCTGGGCCATTTGGGCCGCCCTTGCATTAAACCTGTTGGGCTAGAGGCCCAACCACTCTTTTCTTGATCGAGTCCGAAGGAGGAGAAAGGGAAGCTAATATGTTTGAAGGCCCAGCCAATAGGTGAAAATGGCACTGATGGGCTTGGGTAGCCCATCAGTTTGAAAAGAATTATTTTCCTTCCCCTCTTTACTTTATTTGATATGTATATGTTGTATACCAAACATGTGAATAGTGAAACCCCTATGCATGTGTAGAATCTAGCAAATCAAACGCTTAGTATTTTAGGAAGTCGTTCAAAACGTTTTAACACTCGGTTAATTTTTGGTTTTTGCACAACTAAAAAATTGGCATTTAAACTGATTTTGCTAAAGTTTGATAATCAACTCATATTTTGGACAAAATAAAACTGTTCATTTTCTCAAATGGAAATTGGCAAGCTTTGGACTATTTGACAATGACAAATCTGGGAACAATTCATCTTTAAAGAGAAGGCAAAATGATTTCGGGCCTTCAAGCCCACTAGTTGAATTATTTAGTTTTTGTATCAAACTAAGAATTGAATTGGAACGAAAAGTGGAAAGCATGTGGTTTATGATGCCAAAATGGGCTTTGAGGTTTTTGATATTGAGCACAATCTGAAAAAATGGTTTGAAAACTGGCAATTTGAGGCTTGGAAAAAATAGGAGGAAATGGACCCTTTTTTAATTCAAACATTTTTGGCCCAAAGATTTATTAGACTTGGAATACATTGTGGAGGATAAATGGATTTGGACTTAGAATATTATTGACCTATGACTTCAATAAAATAAAAATAAACCAAACTGATTTTTTTTATACTTATATATAAACTACAAAACGGAAAATATACTCCATATTTTCTTATATATAAAACCCATAAGGACATTCTCGAATGACAAGTTTTAGGCAAGTAAATGAAGCAATATTTTAGTAAAACAAATAGCAAAAGATCTATAGTTTAAGCCAAGCAAATCAGCATCCAAAATTCAATACATCAAGCAATTTTTGAAAGTCAAGAAGCTCATGATTAACCTAGTCTAAAATGAGAGCAACTCTTAGTCAAATAGAGATTTCGAAATTCCAGTTTGAGGGATCAAGATACGCTTTTCATGAGCACGGATTCATGTGACAATATTTTCAGTTTACCTTGGCCTAACTTGAATGATTCAGAGATGACAAGCTCACAAGACTTTATAATTTCAAACTAGAGATTCCAACTTGTTTCAAAGTTCAAATATGCACAGCCTCTTATTGTAAACTCAAGTAAGTCAATTTTACCGCTTAAGAATGCGCTTTTTACAAATATTATGTAGAAAATTAACAACAATCCTCAGTTATGATGAATGCCCTACCAGTATACAACAAATAAAGAAACAGAGATATATTTGTGTTTTTGCAGGTTTTCCTTCAACATGATCATGTCAAGTTCAAATAGAATCCAAGAAATGCATAAGATCACAAAGAGGCCCAAAACTAGTTGATCACACTAGGTAGAATGAGGCAGTGCCAAGCTAATTAACAAGATAAAGAAACAGTTTCTTATCTTCAAAATTTACAGCTTACCTTTTCAAAATTTCTAGTTCAAATACCAAGTCTTTATTCCTAGTTGTTTTAATCATTATGCAGGTTTTTCAAACTCAAATGAGGCAAAGGCATCCAAGTAGAAGTAATGACAACCAATACATAGACATTTTAAGTAACTCATATGCACAGAATTCCTTTTTCTTTTTCCTAAAGCTCATATTTGGCAAATAACAGGTTCAAATTTTAAGGACAAGTTCATTGAAATGCCAAACTGCAAATTGGAATGAATTGCAACATCCAAGAGCAAGGTCTAAATTAAAATGGATCATCATGATTCCATATAACACTTAAGCAAGCAATTTGGTTCAACTAAATGAATTTCAAGGTAGATTTCCCACTTTAAGTCACACAGTTCTTAGAAGAAACTAATGCCAGCTTTCAAAGAAATCTCAAAGAAAAGAAATTCAAGGTGTATGATCCCTATTCTAGGTCATAGAAACACACTAGGAGGTAAGCACACATAGAAGACTGTACCAAAATAGATTTGACAAGTTTGTATTTTTTGAATCATTTTGGGTAAAAAGGACACAAAACTGGCTCTCAATAAAACTTCACACCTTTTGAAACCATTCTTTTTTTTTTTTTTTTTTTTTTTTAAATTCAACTAGACAGATTTAGAGAAAAGGAAACAAGTCATTTTTTGAAACAAGTGGTTAACTAAGCAGCTTTAAGGGAAGATTAAATCATGGAAATAAAACAGATTGTTCACTCAAATCACACATAGGAAAGAAAGTCATCTTTTGGAAATTTTGAGGATGCACAACAAATTTGATACTCAACCTAATATGTGTTACTTATTTTCTATAAACTGGTTCATTTTAACCGTTACATGACTTAAATGGTTCAAAAACTGGAGTAAGTGTCAAAATGAAAGAGCATTTTTACTCTGTTTTACTACTTCAAACCCAAAAAATTTCAAATAGCACACATAAGCATATAAAGCTAAGTAGACTCCATTTTTTTTATATAAAAAAAATAGGTCTCAATGTGCACATTAACTTTCATATTGATAACTTTTGATTTCAACATCTTCAAACTATATATTAGAGCATTTACTGAACCACTTAGTCAAGTTAACAAGTTATAAAACTCATTTAGTTTCTACTTTTCAAAGCAGTGATGATACTTAAGCAACTTCCAGAGCTTTAAACTACTAATCCATTTTTAATGACTTAAGACCATCTTCACACAAAATGTAAATACACCAGTCATAAACCAAGTTATAGAAGACACTAAACAAGTTTCAGGTCATATTTTAACAGTCTAGATAGTAGAGGGATAACAAAACATGATCATCAAACCCAAAGTAAACTCAAAGTATCCTGTTACGCAACTTTACCATAATCCCTTAGGTATCTATATCCTAGTTTAAGTTCATTCATAGGTCATAAAGGCTCAGCTAATTACAAAAAATTGCCTCAGCATACAAGCAGTCTCACGGAGAACATTAAGAGAGAGCCTTAAGCTGCTGCTCTCACTTCTTTACTTCAGGATTTGAACAAACAGATTCAATCAAAAATACAGGTCAAAATAGAGTTCAGCTAAGATGTAAGAGATTGTCAAATCAGAACCAACAAATCCACAAGAATATGAGGAAATATAAGACTATCCTTAGGAATAAACATGCGTCAAGTGTGGTCAATGCAAATCACAAGTGATGGAAAATTCATATGGAAACAATTACAAGTTTCAAAGGAGGTTCATGCCATTGTCTTAGGTCACAAAGTAATATGCTCAAGTGTATTACAGTCAACAGTGCATAAAGGATGGCATATGCAAGTTGCAGGATCAAACATAAGAAGACAAAGAAGGGAAGTCATGAACTATCACTATACTCAGTTTCAGAATCCAGTTTTACGGTTAAATTCTAGTCTTTATTAGTTTGAACATGGTTTGGTAAGCAAAAGGGTATTTAGAACTTACTAGTCAAAGCAAACTCATAGAATATATCAGCAGTGACTCAAATAAATGATTAGTACACACACAAGACCCAAAGTCATTCTGATGGACCAACTAGACAAATCATAGACTTATCCAGTTCCTATTCTTAGATAAATTCTTCCATTTTCAGAGTCTTTAATTCACATTTAACCATTTCAATGTTCCTCAAGCAAGTAGACAGGATCATTTCCACCTCTCAGATGTCTAGCCAAGTTTAAGAATGACAATGTATACCAAATAAGGCAAAACAGTCATAAAGACAAGAAAGAATTCATTTCTTATGATCTTAACATGTCACTTAAGCCAAGTAAAGGAGAATCAGGGATTGGGAAGTCATTCTTTACCCAAGTGGAAAGAAAATAATCTCAAAAGAATGAAAACAAGGTCCAAAGACACATAATACAAAGCAAGCAGAGGTTTAAGTGTCTTTCAAGTTCAAATATGCAAAAATAAAGGTATGGGCATCATATTTTGAAGTTTTAAAGCCATTTTCTTAACCCAAATTGTCCTAGAAGATCACTTAAAAATAACACACAAGGCAGACTCAAACAAAATCTCAGGGGTATACATAAGCAAGTCACTTTTTCAAAAGAGAATGAAGTTTTAAGTTCATTTTTGAAGCCAGTTCCTATTTGATGGTCACTTAACCATTTTAGAGGTGTTTATATCACTTCAAGATACCATTTAAACTAGAACTCAACTACTAATCAATGAACACAAGAACATAGGCTTACTTTGAAACTCTAAACAGTTTTTAGATGATAAACATAGGGCAAAGATTTATAAAATAAACCAAGTGATCTACACTTTATTAAGGACCATCCAACAAACTAGAAGGTGAACTAAATAACCATAACAGGACTAAGGGTACTCAGGAGCTACAGAATTAACCAAATAGTCTAAAAAAATGGAAAGATATTATCCCAGCCTCTTAAGACTAACAAATGAGACAAGAACACGATCCAAAGCTAACACCTAACTCATTTTAACCTAGTAAGCCTTAAAACTCAATAGTTAATACTTCAAATCTTTTTGAACTTCATTACATCAACATTATGTCATGACAGCTTTGATGTTTTAATGAAACAATAGCCAAACAAGGCTTATATCAAAATAGACTTAAAACCATATATAAATATATATAAATACTAAGTTTTTCAAATAGAAAACTTAAAGTAGCTTTAAAATCAAACATAGGCAGACAATACACCAAATAAGTTGAAACAGGAAATAAAGAAAAAGACTAGAATAGGATAACACTTTTTTATGGGGCAGCCAAAAGATCAAATGGAAGGGACTGGATCAACACTTCAATACCAACACTTAAACCTTTGGAAATCAACCTTTTCTTTGAATTTTTTTATTATATAATATTAGTATATCTAGAGTAGTCTAAATAGAGTATGTATTTGTAATGCTCTTTTATGGTCTAGTAGTGATATAGTAACAGAGTTTATAGTATATAGGTGGTATATCTATTGAATATTTGTAATATATTTGGAGATATATATGAAGGATATTTTTACTTCGGATTTTCAGACCCCAAAAAGAAGACCTCCACTCCAGTGGCCACTTTCTTTCTATTTATAGGAATGGAAATAGGTCTAAGGGAAAAAAATGGAAAGGAAGCCAATCCACCACCGAATTCCCCCCAATTTGAAACCCTCATTCAAAATATTCAAAATCCAGTAAAGGTCCAACAGATTTACAGCCAATTTTTGTACTAATTCGTACCTCAACCAATCAGAAATTCACATATCACACGATATAACAAATTTATATCCTAAAATCAAAATAAAAAATCCAACAAAAAACTAGGATAGTACACCTAGTCACTAATAGGACAAAAACCAGTACATTCCAACGGCTAAATAGGATAGAAACCCCTAAAATGGTACCCAATCTGAGGGAATTTCTAGGAAATTTCCCTAGGTTCCCTCATTCGAGTGTGTATGGCGCACAAGTTGGCTAAAGGCTCATGGCCTCGCCCATGGCAACCACACACATGAGGAACCCTAAGTAACATCCTAAAAAAAAACTCAATTCACGATTGGTAATTAAAACTTATACAAAATTGAACTTGGAAAATGTAAGAGCTCATGACTGGGCATGAAAGCCCTTTCAAATCTGGCCAAAAAATGGCCATGGAATGCCGTGGCATCGCCGCCATGGCAGAACCCTAGAAATCGCGTAAATCGCCTGAAGGAAAAGAGGTGAGGGGTCGGGTGTGGGAAATGAAAGAGTGGGAGTGGAACGTTTATTTCAATAAACTTCCACCCCTTTATTTTATATAAATTCCCTCCCCCTCCCCTCCCCCCAATTTTTTAAAAAGGCTTAAATTAACCCTTCTCCCAATTTAAATCAAATAATGACTAAGTAATGAAATACTCATATAACTAAATAAAAATAGTTATTTAGGCTAATTAAAATTTAAAACTCGTAAATTTAAAATTTTAGCTTCAAAACAAGCCTAATATTGATATAGTTTCGGAGAATATTTAACAATGTGAAAAATGCGGTCCAAATGACATAATTCATACGTCGTCTTAATTCCCGAGTTAAACAGAGCAAGATACACATTTTCTTTTTGAATTGTATTTATGAAAGTAAATAACTCGTTATTTTCTTGCAATTATCAATTTTTCAGAATAATAATTAAACGTCAATTTTTACAATTTTCTCGGGATTTTTTGAAACTTTAATTTTTGAGGAGCATCCTTGCTCCATCATTGACTCGGGAATTTTAAAAATTAAAACACCCGTCTTATGAGGTGAAAATTAGGTGTCAACAACATAATTCAGATAATAAAGCAGGATAAGCAGATAAATCAACAAGTATAAATCAATCACTATCAGAATCAAGTACATGTCATCACCTAGGTTGATGCATCTAAACCCAAGTGTGCCAAGTCTCAATATATCCAGTCCGAAATCAACAACACAAGTAAAACACCAGATCATCACAATATAAGCCATAATGCAATGCAATGATGTAAGAATGCGAATGCAAATGCAATGCAATGCTGTGTAGACATATACTTCGGACAAAAGTATCGACATCCTGGTAGCCCCACCCATGGGGAGACCCGCGAAGTCCATGTACTCACTCAATCCACGATTTCGGGACAACTATCAGACATCGGACTCTCACATCACTCCACATAATCCACAATTCCCGAACAACCATCGGATATCGGACTACTCACATTACTCGCACATAATCCACGATTTCGGGACAACCATCGGATATCGGACTACTCACATCACTCTCGTACAGGCGAGCTCGTATCATTAATGTTTCATCAAGTATCATTAATGTATCAACACAATATCATGAGAGATGTGAATGCATGCGATAAATGAGTCAACATGAATAATCAGATCAATATCACAAGTACCAAGCATGGGTACGCCAACAATATCATGAAAGACTACGCAAGTCATATAGAACACTATCCTCGTAATCAATGCCAACAAGTGAGGCACCATAATATCATGAACAAGATATCTCAATAGTCTCCAATATCTACTATCACTATGCGACATCAAGCCCACAACAATAGAACAAATCAATCACAACACAATGGGGTGGCTAGCCCCAATCACACAACAGGGCCTAACCTAATACAATATCCAACCCAACTTCATACTCGAAGGTTTACATGCTTTCTCCGACAATATAATCTAAATATATGTTTCACTACACGAAGTCTCACCAAGGTTAAGCCATAATCTACCTCGATGGCCGAACATCAATAACACCAACAATCACTCCTTAGCCTTCCCTTTCCGCTGAGCCTCAAGATCAAGAAAGTCTATTCATATTCGAAATTAAGATTAGAAATCATGAAGATCAATACTTATATTGCTATCATTCAAATTGTGTCAAAACCAACCCTAAAATTTAGGAAAATGAGGCCCACAAGGGTAAAATGAGAAATTCGGGAGCAAATTATCCAATTAAACACTAGGTGATCAAAACTCATCAACCAATTGCTAAATTTACTCAAGGATTCATCCAATTTTGAACTCCAAGCAAAATCCCGAATTTTGGGTAAAACCCATAACTTTTAAATCTCACAAATTTGCCATAAATAATGAAAGAATCATGTTTATATAGTTACTACTCAACAAATCCATGCTTTATCAAGCTTAATCCACCAACAAGTTAGGGTTTTATGATTAACAACTTATTCAAGAAAGAAACCCAAAAACCCTCTCTTATTCTCCAAATTTTATGGAGTTATTAGCATGAATTCTTTCTTAGAAAAGGTAATGGAAGAGATTGAGATTGGAGAACTTACCCTCAAGAGAAATCTAACCAAACCCTCCTCAAATCGCCTCAAATATGCTAAGGAAATATAATATAAGGAATGAGAGGAAATAAGGGTTTCCAAAGGCTTTTAAATCAGAAAACCGCCCGTCGGCTGCTTTTGCGGTCAACAAGCCGCTATAGCGTAACTGCTATAGCGGTCATCCTACCTTATAGCACCCACCGCTATAGTAATCACCCAATCGCTATAGCGCTCACCAAACACCAGAAAATTCTAGTGTCTTCCAAACTTGAAATTGACACCTGGAACCATCCCGGAACCTTTCGGACACAAACCAAATATGCAGATATACATAAAAACGCGCTACGAATGCACTTGTGGCCTTGGAATTCCCAACGGAGGTCTCGTTAACCGAGTAAACCCCCAATACCATAATTTCAACTTCTCATCCCAAGTCTCAAAATGCATCCGAGTGCATTGGGAATTGAACTAGATATGCACACAAGTTCTATTTGACCATCCGGACCTTTTGAAATCGATAGATTTCTGAAAAAGGTCCGTATACTGAAAAGTCAACTTTGTGTCAACTCTTTTTCGCTTTAAGCCCAAATTTCACAAAAAGTCATCCGAATCAAGTTTAAACTCCTCGGAGAGCCTGTCAATGGTCCCTTCAAGTCAAAAGTGAGCTAACCAAACTTGGGAAAGGGTCAAAAAGGTCGGAAATGCAATAACGACCAAACGGGTCGTTACATCAGATACCAATTAAACAATCGCTCATCCTCGAGCGACAAAGAAAAGAGGACGGAAAAAATGCTCCAATCGGCAATAACTGATGATATCGGCCACGCACGTCGAACTTCTCCTTACAGTAAAGATTCTCATCGAACAAAATTGCATCCCAACGAATGGTACAGAAACTACTAGAACAGTACTTTTCCAACATAGAACCATGGAAAACCGGATGAACATTCGACAGATCTAGTGAAAAACTAACTCATAGAACAAGGGCCCAACAATGGGTAGTCTCAACGACCAATACACCTCGGGCTCACTTTCCTTCCTTCCCAAATCGCAAGACACCCTTGCCGGGTGTAACATTAAAACATGATCGTTCACTCTACCGGTCATAAATCTCTAACTTAGCTCAAGCTCCACTCTCGTATCTCCGCATTCAAATATCCTTCATAAATAATCCTCGAATAACAATTTGCTTTTACCCGAATTCTCTGATTGGATAACACCGCAATCCTAAATGCAATCAATAGGCCCCACAAACACTTTCCAAAACCAACGCGATCCTCTAAAACTTGGTCACAAACCATAGCCCATTCTGAACCGATAAAATACTTTGATTCCACTAACTTCTTCTCCCATATTTTTCTAAATCCGTTACTCATACCGCGATTTCTTAGAAGTATATGAACACACATACCAAAATTTTGAACTCTTAACTTACTCCCACCAGAAGAATCCTTGATTCATCTGTGATCTCTATGCAATTCTATCAAAACTGTTCTTACCGGCTGCCAACTTGATCAGTTTGAAATCTTTTTGAACCTTCAAATCACAATATAGGAACTATACCACTGAATATCTCATTGATCAAACAACTGATCACTATAGAGACCTCTCGCACAATAGTTCCTCCTCAAATCTGTACTAGGCTCATTGTATACCATTATTCTGTCCAAGTAACTGTTCTCAGAAAATATCATCAAATCCACTAGGAAATCCTAACAAAGCTCGGTAAGTCTATCTTACCTCGAATCTGAGCCGAAACACATCTAATCTTTAAATATCTTCCTGGAAATATGACCATAGACCATTAAGCTTAACTCGAACCATGCTGACCCTGAATGAATGCACAACTCTTGAAACCCACCAATAATCATTAGAACTGACTCTGATTTTCGAAATCAATCACAGCCATACCACGCATAACAAATCTTGTCTATCACTTTCGACTCCACAAGTAAAGTCTTATCCCAGCTATCAACTTAGTACCGAAGATTTATACCTCACGATGTCGAACTTTATGTTTCTCTCAACCTTTACCCGATACGCGAATCCGATACAACCCTAAACTTTTCGGTGCATACCTTAAGCTTCATATAGTAATTATATAACCATCGAACCTCTCAAAGTATCACCTCGATATGCTCGTAAATTCCCCAAAGGTATCCAATCCTACACTGCTACTCAAAATCTCACGCAATTTCCCCCAAGTCTTTAATAACCAAAAGCTCTTATCCAAACTGTCCAATCAATATTACTTACAAACACACTGTACTACCACGAGCAAGGTTCCTCCCGAAAATATAATTTTGGTCCTCACTTGATAGGAATTCGACAATCCTTTCTCTTAAAGCATGCTGACTCAGTCACTATCGAAGTTTACGAACTTTCCCAATGGTGTACCACCAAGTCATTTCTTATAAGCCTTGATATGTCGGTCGACTAAAAGTTTGCTTCTTACTAGTCACTTTTTACGAACCTTATAGAACAACGTCGTCACATCACATAGTCCATTCCTGCAAACTTCCTTCTTAAGCTCAAGCAACAATCACATCTCAACTGGAATGTGTAGGGAAATGACACCACGATCAATACTGGCTAAGAAATCTCGATTCACAATTAACTATACCTTTCTTCGACTCATCAATTTCCCAATTTATAATCAATTCACGATCATCAATATCGTATTCAATCCTCGAATCCACTCAATCGAATACCGCACAATCATAAGTTCTGCAAGCTAGCCGAATCAATACGGGAGATAGGGTCATACTACACACTCTGCACATTAGAGTTTTCTTAACGCTTAGAACTCAAAATGGAACACTTTCTAAATCCAGCGTATCACACAACAGTATTACTAATATTCTTATGTATCTCACTGAAGCTTCCATGCCCGAATTTCCTTACTCAATTTATTAAATGTTATCCCGAACTAAACTCAGTCAACCCATCTACTCAATTTATTAAATGTTATCCCGAACTAAACTCAGTCAACCCATCGTCGATCTACCTTTTCAAGTATCCAGGTTTACTAATCCCTTACTCAAATCATTAACATTACTAGTCTTCAATAATTACCTAAACTATCGAATCTAAAAACCTGTAACCAGTTGCACGATTATCCCTTTTTATCCAATCACCTAAACCGAGTAATAACACCATTAGTCGAGCGATCTAGCTAATTTTTACATAATGAAAACAAGGTTCCCAACCTTAGTCCACCGCTGACCTCTATTAGTCTATGACATAACTGAACATACCAACTCATCCATAAACTCTCAAGCCTACTCTACACTGTACAATCACAACCAAGATCTCACGAACCTTAATCTCCTGATCCCAATAGCAAGATTCCTCATTGTAATCCTTCAGTTCCTGTATATCATTTCAAAACACTTTTATCACTATCAACCAACAAATGCTCATTTCCACTCGATCCTCTAAACTAATCATCCATCTAAGCCAAACGAACCCCTCAAACAATATCCAATTTCCTCAAATCTAAGTGAAACAACCAGTAACTCCTTAAGTCATTAACTCATCATATACACCCATATTTGAAGTCATTTCCATCAGATGACACTCCTCAGAAGTCTATAAACCAGTCAATTTACCGATCAAATGATGTGCCCATAGCATTCACTTAATAACCAAGCAATCTTTTAATATCATCAAGCTCATATCAAGAATAACTTTTTGCACCAGTCGCAACCTTATCCCGATAACCATGCTAGATACTAATTTTTCCTTCCCAATCTCTTGAAAAGTACTCATGTTCAAGATACTCTAAGAAGTCTTGCTTCGCTACGTGTTTTCCATTAAAGTCTTCCTTCATGTCCTTATTGTCAACTTCTATTCTTTATTACATGCGATCACAATACGTTGTCCACATTCGATGTCATCACCAAACTTACACTTGTTCTTACATACCGAACTCTAATACTCTACCACTGCTGAATCATCAATCAGCTATTGGTACACTTGTGTCACGCGCACCATCATAAAGTCTTGACAAAGCTAAAGTCAAACTGATCATATCATCGAGCAACCCACTATTGTTAAGCCATAATGGTACTTTGTCACTTCTGAGCAACCTAACGCTGGAACATGGAGACCTTGCAACCCTTTGAACTATCTTCCCATTTCTCGTGAACTCTCACAATAACCAAGTCTAATCATGACTCCACACAGCAATCAAGTCTAATCGTGACTCCATACAATCGAAACCTCAGGCCATAACTAGTGACCAAACTGGATCACGCATCCGAATCAGGATAACACATGTCGTACCATACCATGACACGTCATAGATCAACCATTCACGTGAGAACTTAAGGATGGATTTTCATCTTCTGAGGATAATCAAGATAAGAAGGTCCAGATACCAATTGGAATCGACTAGATACCAATTTGAATAAAGTAGCACGAGAGAATGAAAGAATTCAAAGTTCCCTAAATGTCTTATAGCCTCTCACAGATAAGTACGGATCTCGTTGTACCGATCCACGAGACTCTACTAGATACGGTCTTGTATTATAGAATGAGTAACCTAGGGCTCTGATACTAACTTGTCACGACCCAGTTTGGCTAAGCCGTGCGAGCACTTACCTTTCTCACCTCAGTAAGCGAACTCTCAACCCAATGATAATAGAGACGTAAATAAATAAATCACATAAGTCTGATGATAGTAATATAAAGTAATTGCGGAAATAAGAAAATACACCCAGGGTCTGTTCTAATCCATACAAGAGCATCTAACTAAAATCTACAAGTCTGAATATCAATGATACATTAAATCTGAGTATGTCTTGGAATAGAAAATAAGACCTAATAAAGAATAATCTTCAAGGCGGCAGACGTCTCATGCTCACCCTGTGGACTCTAAGAAAATCTCGAAGAGACTATCAGCCACGAGAAACAGGAGTAGATCCAACCCGGAATCCTGCATTGATAAAAGAATAAAAAAGAAGGTCATTTTGCAAATCACGATCCTGGTATGTATCATCGGCCGACTAAGTATAGCTAATATAATTTAGACAATAAAGCAGGATAAGCAGATGAATCAACAAGTATAAGTCAATCACTATCAGAATCAAGTACATGTCATCACCTAGGTTGAAGCATATAAACCCAAGTGTGCCAAGTCTCAATATATCCAGTCCGAAATCAACAACACAAGTAAAACACCAGATCATCACAATATAAGCCATAATGCAATGCAAGGCAATGATGTAAGAATGCAAATACAATGCAATGCTGTGTACATATGTACTCCGGACGGAAGGATGTCTCGATAGCACAACCCATGGGGGACCCGCGAAGTCCATGTACTCACTCAATCCATGATTCCGGGACAACCATCGGACATCGGACTCTCACATCACTCCACACAATGTGTATGAGATCCCACTATTTCTGTCAGCTAAGATAAGGTCTTCTTAGCCTTGGGTTGATTGGCTAACACCTTCTCAAGCATAAGCTCCATCCGTGAACTGCCTTGGTTATTTGATTGCCCCTTTGGTGGAATATATGGATTTATTTTTGAAATTGTTGTTGTTGTTGTAGTTCCCTTGGTTTGCGCCACCATAATTGTTATTGTAGTTCTCCTGGCTGTTGTTGTAAGTGTTGACACCTAATTTTTATCTCATAAAATGTGACGGAGTAAGGATGCCCTTAAAAATTAAAAATTTAAAAATCCCGAGAAAATTGCAAAAATTGACCTTAATTATTATTTTCATAAAAATTAACAATTAAAAGAAATTACGAGTTATTTACCTTCACAAACATGATTTAAAAAAA
>NC_081351.1:10928075-11009041 GCF_029784015.1 Lycium ferocissimum
GAGGTGGAAGATGAAATAAAATGAAATGAGGGAGAGGTCCTTATATAAAATCAAAGTTCGAGTCCTGACCAAGATATCTTGGGCCAACATACGGTCCGTATAATTTCTCTTGACCGTATGTTGAACCGTATATTTGGTCCAAAGGAACATGACATTCTGGGCTGGATCTAAGGCTGGACATACGGTCCGTAGATTTTATACGGCCAGTATGTCTGGCCGTATGTTTGCCCAGTTTTCCGAGAGTTGTTCCGTCGACTCGTTTGATCTCCGATCCTTATGGAACCTTCTTAACACTTGTCTATCACTTCAATACTAATCTAAGGGACATTATAACTCTTCCTTAGGGCATCATTCATACACCATTAGTTCAACACTCGAAATTCCTATCCGTCACTCAACATATGACTTGCTTTCCTTAACAACTTTCCTTCACTAACTCGAATGCCTTTGGAAATCTTAATTAGGATCATCAAATACTATTTCTTACTTGTCCAAACCTCGTATACATCATACCCCTCGCTCATCTACTCACTACACGCTAACGGGGAAATTTCCAAGGTGTAACAAAGATGCAGTTCAATTTTAATTATCCTACACAAATTTATTTTCTCCGTGCAATTTTACTTGTTTACTTTTGACTTTTCATGTTCTTTAAGAATTAATAAATCCTACAGGGACATATGTCATAGTACTGAATATTTATTCTCTTCTCATGTATACACGTATGTACTTCAATTTTCATTCTCCGATATATATTTATTTCCTCCGTGCACTTTTACTTGTTTACTCTCGATCGTTCACGTTCTTCCGAATATTTATTCTCTTATCATGTATACATGTATGCACTTTAATTTTAATTCTCCAACACATATTTATTTCTCCGTGCACTTTTACTTATTCACTTTTGATTTTTCACGTTCTTTAAGAATTAATAAATGAAGCGTTTTCTCCGTCCCATATTACTTGACTTTTCACGTTCTTTAAGAATTAATAAATGGAGTACTCCCTTCGTCCCATAATACTTGGCCACATTACTATACTTGACTTTTCACGTTCTTTAAGAATTAATAAATGAAGTACTCCCTCCGTCCCATATTACTTGGCGTTATACTCTTTAACCAATTGCTTTTTTATCTCACGTGGACATATGTCATAGTATTTAATATTTATTCTCTTCTCATGTATACACGTATGCACTTGTTTATTTCTTCCGTGCACTTTTGCTTGTTCACTTTTGACTTTTCACGTTCTTTAAAAATTAATAAATCCCACGTAGACATATATTATAGTACTGAATATTTATTCTCTTCTTTACTTGGGCAAATTATTTGACTTTTCACGTTCTTTAAGAATTAATAAATGAAGTACTCCCTTCGTCCCATATTACTTGGTCACATTACTATACTTGACTTTTTACATTCTTTAAGAATTAATTAATAAATGAAGTACTCCCTTCGTCCCATATTACTTGGCCACATTACTATACTCGACTTTTCACATTTTTTAAGAATTAATAAATGGAGTACTCCCTTCGTCCCATATTACTTGGCTACATTACTAAAAATATATGTCTATTTTTCTATTCTATATTTTTCTTTATTTCTATTATATATAAGTGTGGTGAGTGGACGAACACAACATAAAATGCTTGTACCACAAGCTTTACAAATTGCACACGCAATGAATACTTATACCAAGAGCTATATAACTTGTACACTTCAACCAAGTACTTTTAATTCCACGTGGACAATAAATTGTACACTTTAACCAACTACTTTTTAATTCCACGTGGACATATGTCATAGTACTGAACATTTATTGTCTTCTCGTATATACATGTATGCACCGTTCGTGCACTTTTACTGTCCACGTTGATTTTTCTTCTTATTAATAATTTTACCCTTCACATTAATTACTCATTTTCAAATCATTTTCCAAGACTATTGACATTATACACCAATAAATATAAATATTACGGTAAAATATATACTCCCTCCGTCCCAAATTACTTGCCTACTTTCGGTTTTACATGGCCCTTAAGAAATCATAAATAAAAGATGTATTTTACTATCATATTCCTATCTCTCTCTAATAAAGGGAACGACTTTTATCCCCGTTTTCCTTCTTTCTCAATACTTTAAACGTGAAGAGAGGACGAACAATTCTCCGACATATTTATTTCCTCCGTCCACTTTTACTTGTTCACTTTTGACTTTTCACGTTCTTTAAAAATTAATAAATGAAGTATATATTTTATCTTAATATCCATATTTATTAGTGTAGTATAGTCTTAGAAAATGATTTGAAAATCAGCAATTAATGTGAAGGGTAAAATAAGAAGAAGAAAAATTTCTTTCTCTTGATATGTTAACGTGGACAATTACTTTTGACTTTTCACGTTATTTAAGAATTAATTTGGTGATTTACGATATAGCATATATCTTTCTAATTTTGATTTCTCTCTAACAATTCTTTTTATCTATAATTGTTAATATAAAAAAATCATAATGTAACTAATTTACCTCTTATTAACATATTTTTTAATTAATTTAATAAAAATATTTTATTAGTTTTGCTTTTAAAAAATCCAATATATACAACACAATGGTTCTTATGTTTGGATCGAACGATTAATTAATTGAGATGGATATTAACTTGTCGGTATACATATGAGATATTAAAGAATTTAAAAGAAAAAATCTAGGATCAAAATATTAATTTTCCCTCACTTTCTTACTAATTTTCTTTTTCACATCGATGAACAACTTTCTTTGTCATGACAATGACAAATTTTTAAAAATTATTTACAAAATACAAACCTTATAATTAAAGCGAATAAACACGTTCGGCCCGTGCGATATTGCTTGTTAAAACAATATGTCTGAGTATGAAAATGAGGAATATCGATTATATTCAATTGATTAGCTCAATAAATAAAGAGATCCTGCCCCATAAAAGTTCTCAAATGCCTTATTGTATTTTTTGTGTCTATCTCAAATGCCTTAATGTAATTTTTGACTTTACACCAATTACTGAAGTTATTTAATTGTCTTAATTGAAATTAATTAACAGAGTATATTTTATATAAGAAAATTAAAAGATAAGGTCGTAATATCAGTCGTTTTTTGGAGTAACCATTTCCTTATTACTTTTGCTTTTGATGAGAAAGATCCTGAGGCTTGGAACATATACATGTAAGAAAAGAAATATTTCATTATTAGTAACTATCACTACTCAAATCTTCAATATTTAAATCACCATAATTTATCTCTTTGGAACATTTTAATTTGGAAGGGTCATATTTGCTCCTGAAGCATGCGAAATGCAATAAATTTGTCTCCGTTAATTATTGGGGTCTAATATGCCATTGTCATTACTAATTGAGGTCAAATTTATCCCTGAACTATGCGAAACTAAATAAATTTGATTTTATTTTAAAAGGGTAAAAGCTTAGCACCCGGTGATACCACTTGTTACGCAACTAAGGATTATTTTTTTTAGAAAAATGGTCATATTTATCCTTTTACTATCGAAATAAGCTATATTTGCTCTACGTTATACTTTTTCAACATAAATACCCCTACAGTAATACTTTAGAGCTGTATTTACCCCTCACCCGTTAAAACTAACCATATTTACCCCTCATCATTAAAACGTCATTTTCAACTTTAAAAAGCCACTTGTCATGCTCTTATTGAACAAAAAAATCAACCCCATTTTAGTCATGAAATGGAAAAAAATTGTCCTCTATTAACTATGGGGTCAAATATGCCATCGTCATTACTAGTTGGGTCAAATTGGCCCCTGAGGCCTGAGCTATGCGAAATAAATAAATTTGCTCTTATTTTAAAACGGTGAAAGCTTAGTACCCGGTAATACCACGTGTCATGCATTTAAGGATTATTTTTTCGAAAAATGATCATATTTGTCCCTTTACTATTGAAAATAAGTTATATTTGTCCTTCATTATACTTTTTCAACAAATACACCCCTAGAGTCATACTTAGAGCTATATTTATCCTTCACCCATTTAAACTAACTATATTTACCTGTTAAAACTTTATTTTCTGCTTTACAAAGCCACGTGTCATGCTGTTATTGAACGAAAAAACCAACCCCTTTGAACCATGAGAACCTTGTCAAAATATTTTCAAAAGTACATTTTCTTGTTTGGTATGTTATATATAGTCATAATAAAGAAAAAAAATAATTTTATTAGGTATTTAAAGATTGTAAAAGAACAAACAGAGAAATAAAAACTTAATAATAATTGGACGGTGAATTATGACCCGTTTTTGACCTATTTCAGCACAGATAACTTATTGAGCCGCATAAATTCAACTCAATCCACCTTTTTGCACCCTTAATTTAAAGTATTATTAATTAGTATAAGTTGGGAGGAGTGCACAAAAGGTGAGTCGAACTGTTCTTGTAGAGCTAGGCGCTGAAGTGCTCAAGTGTTAAACTTATCGAACATGTAGCTTGATTTAAAGTATTATTAATTAGTATAAGTTAGGACGAGTGCACAAAAAGGTGAGTCGAACTGTTCTTGTAGAGCTAGGCGCTCAAGTGCGGGTACTGAACCAAAATGCCCTAAAAAAAAACAGTTTCGACCAAAATACCCCAATAAAAAAAAATGTTACGAAAATGCCTTTAGCGCAGTAAATTACTGCGCTAAAGTGTTAACGGACACGGCTCCGTTAACTCCTATAGCGCAGTAATTTCTTGCTATCATATAGTGTTTTTTCTTTTTTTAATTTCCTTGCTCTTTTGGTTAACCCTTCTTTCGTTACACTTTTTAACGTACTTTGACCATAGATTAATCATGCTTCGGGACCCCGAAATTTCAATATTTTATATAGAACCCTACTTATTTTTGTGCGTTTAATTAGGTAAGATCAACACATCAAGGATACACAAAAGTTCGGATGACCGTTTTAGAGTTGAAAAGTGCTCGAACGCCATTTTTCGTTCAAGGATCGGTGACATTAGCTTGAAGTTCTTTACGAATACTTAAATTTGTTCATTAATAATTAATCAAAAGTTAGTCAAAATGGCAGCGTTCATGCAAAAAAAAAAAAAACTTAATTAAATTGCATCATTCATAACCTTGAGTAGATGAAAATACTTAACACACTAATTCATTCATTAATAAGAAACCCATGATATGTTAAAAATACAACCACAACATTCTTGAAAAAAACTTAATACTTAATTTAATACATCAATTAATGCTCTTGAGTTGATCTTCCGCCACCACCGCGAGATGTGCCACCACCACTAAAGTTTCCTCCACCCCGAGAGGTACTTCCACCGCGAGATGTAGTTTGACCACTATGCCGTAAGGGACACTTGCGCTTATCATGACCAACATAATTGCAAAATGAGCATTTTCGAGTGTATCTCCCCGGTGGAACATCCATTTCATTATGAATACGTGAGTATGCATTCTTTACGAATTTACGGATAAATGCTTTATTTGCAACCATTGAAAATGGATCGGTGGCCAATAATTCTCACTACCAAGTGGATAGAACCTTCCGGCATACGTTTTTGCGTAATTTTCAACCGTATACTCCTCGGCCATGTAAGAGGAGGCGTTCTTTTCCCATTGTGATAAAACACTTGAAGGCGTGAGAACATGGCATGTGATATGATTGCCACTTGCCACATGTGCACGTTCTTGGAATCTCACAAATTGTGTGAACGTTACCTCGCTTTACCTTGGTGCACACTTGTTGTGAGTTCAAATATGTGCTGCGCAGGTTGTACTCCATCCGATCATGTTTTTGAGCCTTATATTTGTGGTACTCGAATAGTTTTAACGGTTTTGGCATCCATCTTAGACCTTCGTACGTGCTTTGGCCTCTTTTGATCTCTTGACGAACCGCTCCACAACTCCAGCACCTTAAATGTCATTCTCACCATTGCGATGACGGGTAGTCCCCGTGCGGTTTCAACAAGCCATTGAATGACTCAAAGTGTTTGTTGTCGACATACCCCATCGTCTACCTTCATCCTTGTGTAATGTCCATTTGTCTTTATCAATTGCATTTAACCGGTGGAAGGCTTCCTCATTCGCCCGCCTAATAATGTCCATTTGCGAGGTTAAACTTCTTCTCACGATGCTCTGTTGCGCCGCCCACATCCAATTGCAAAGTGTTGGGATTCGATATGCCTTTTGGAAGTTTGCCTTTAAATGCCTTAAACAATAACGATGGTAGACAAAGGGTGGTTTCCACCCCTGCAAATTGAACATATTGTGCAATATGCCAGCATTTCTATCTGATATCACACATATTCCCATGCGATCCTTAATAACGTGTTGCCTTAAGTAGTCCAAAAACATACCCCACGTACTAATGCTCTCATTAGCTGCAATTGCAAAAGCTAGAGGGAATATAGCTCCATTTGCATCCATTCCAACTGCTATTAGCGACTTTATGTCATACGTCCCGTACACGTGTGTTCCATCTATTGATATTACGGGCCGACAATGAGCAAACCCATCAATGCATGGTTTGAAGGCCCAAAATACAAAATCGAAAATATTACGGCACACGCCGTGCTTCGATTTGAGCTTCCATTCAACAACAGTACCATGATTAAAGTGTTGTAGAGCCGCCATGTATCTCGGCAACGTCTTGAAAGAGCCCTCCCAATTGCCGTAGACTATTTCATGTGCACGCCTACGCCCAAGATACGCCTTCCTCGTAGTGACGAGTTTGTTATATACTTTCAAGACGGCTCTAATACAGTCTTTAATAGGGTACCTGAAAAATTTGAAATATCAGTATATAACAATGAGGAACATTATATTAACACAAAAAATAAAAGAAACTTAGGCGAAGGGGATACCTTGGGTTCTCTCTAATGTCGCCAACTAATACACGCGCAATCAAATTAGTATCTAGATTGCAATGATCATCCGGGAGGTCACCCATATCACAAGTGTGCTTTGTGTAGAACTTTGAAATAGTCCACATCTTTTCGGCGGTTCCTTACCACGGAGCATCCATTCGCGACCTTGATACTTTCGCTTGCGGACCAATCGCCAAAGTTTTCGTGTGGAATCGTCAACTTTAAACTCCTCATCCCGGATGCAATAAATCTTAACAGCCCTTTGCAATGTTTTTTTAGCCGAAAATCATCCCTTTTTCAATATGAGCCTTTTGTTTTACCAGATCCACTGGCTCTTTCCACAAATTTTGCCGAATATGATCATCATCCCTAGTAAAGACAAAGGCATCTAGGCGATCTTGAAGATGATCAAGATATGGGATCTCATTGGAATGCCACTGAATCGGGGTCGACTCTTCTTTGTTGAAATTGGCTTCTTGTTGACCGAGTCGGCCCATTCTTTGTTCAAATGGTTCTTTGTGAATCGATTTCCTCCTCGTGTGCCGGACTGTTCATCATGTCTTGCAATGATTCTACTTGATGTTGACGATTAGTTCCAACCTCAATCTCATCGTCACTTTCCTCCGCATTAGGTATTTCCTCACTATCGGGTGATGTCACTATATAATTAGGATAATCGGACCATCCATAGCACGCCTTTGCCTATAATTTGGTGCAACCACCATCTTCTCCCTGCACAAGAAATTAGGGTGTTTTAACTACTACACATCAAATAACACTATTGATGTTAAAAAAAAATAGACGTACCGATAGTAATCAATCGCACGAAACTTGAGGAAGGACCATCGCTTTTGAGTTGTTGGATAGGTTTAGGATGTTCCAACGATTCATCCATCCCGATTGAGGAGACCGTCCGATATGATCCATATCAGGTGTATAACCCCTAAATAATATAATCAACATCATTAGTAGCATTCAAGTGCCATTACACATAATAATAATAATAATAATAATAATAATAATAATAATAATAATAATAATAATAATAATAACAACAACAACAATAACAATACTAATAATAATAATAATAATAATAATAATAATAATAATAATAATAATAATAATAATAATAACAATAATAATAATAATAATAATAATAACAATACTACTACTATTATGCTACTACTACTACTACTAATAATAATAATAATAATAATAATAATAATAATAATAATAATAATAATATTAACAATACCAATAGTAATAATAATAATAATAATAACAATAATAATAATAATAACAATAACAATACTAATAATAACAATAACAATACTAATAATAATAATAATAATAATAATAATAATAATAATAATAACAATAACAATAGTAATAATAATAATAATAATAATAATAATAATAATAATAATAATAATAATAATAACAATAATAACAATAACAATACTACTACTACTACTACTACTACTACTACTAATAATAATAATAATAATAATAATAACAATAATAACAATACTAATAATAATAACAATACTAAAAAGAATGAATATTTACCTTTGCGTCAAATTGATGACTTAAACTATCCAGAGGCATTTGGTTAGTCAAAATGCTTTGATAGGTACTCATGTCAGGGTAATTGTGTTGATAAGTAGGTTCCGCTTGAGTGACTTCGGCCTGAATTATAGACGGGGCTTCCCGAGGAGCCCTACCCATGAATTCAAGTCGATTAATGGGGACCTTCTCTATATACATTTCAAGGACGTTTAAAGTTATGCATTTCCTATAATCATAAGGCGCCTTCAAAAAATCAGTCAACGATTCATCGTCTTGAATGTACCAACGACCATAACTAGTTACACCTTGCGGCGTAAATGACGTTGGATATTTTCCAATTATATTTAGATCAAAATCACTTCTACTAATTTGTAATCTATTATACAAGGCTTGGAGTAGTTTTGAGAATTTTAAGTCAAGTGAAAACTTAACATGGTATTTTGGGGAAGAATCATAGCGCAAATTATTTTCCTCGAATATAATTTGTCATTCGTCCCGGAGAATAAAGAAACTTTAATTCTTGGAACATACGCCATACTTTGAATAATTTAGGAGGAATACAAAACGCAAAAACTAGATGAAACTTTGAATTTTTTACTTTTTTTGCGTTATGCGAACTCGGTATTTATAACCAACCAACGCATGCATGCAATTACAGTGTTACGTCTAATCAAATAAGTGTGGAGGTGATGCATAACACATTATTTTACGGCGTTATGCAAATTAGCGATATAGCGCAGTAAAATAATGCGTTATGACGGTATAGCGCGCGATAAAATAATGCGCTATGACGCTATAAGCGCAGTAAATTACTGCGTTATGCCATATAACGCATAATTTTACTGCGCTATACAGCTCCTCCATTGTCACCTCACCTATCAAACAGAAAAACGTCATGATTCGAATCAAACTTTATATAACGTAATTTGACGAATAGTTGTTACCAACCACACAACATTTCACACAAAATTGAGCTACTATGTCATTTTTTGATCAATTTAGAGATATTAACCGTGTTATATCATTCACTCCAGCAAACATATTTGAAGCAATGGGTAGGACCTGGGAACTAGATGATGATGATTTTCATTACTCAAATAACCCTAACGATAGATTCAATCGAGAATACAATAATAAAATGACGGGGGGATTGGCGTGTTAGGGAGGCTGGCGGCCTTTGGAGCACAAGTTAGCGTCAGTTAGGCTTAAACGCCCAAAAAAACGTGCTATGTCAATGCCTCGCGGAACTCCACAAGAGTTTAATTTGGCTCTTAATCGTTTTCGCGAAGAGAACAATCGGATGCAAATACGTTACCATAGGGTAGAATATGGTATATATGGTAGCACAAGATTTAGATTCAAGTGGGATTTGGACTGTGAAATGTCCGATGAAGATTAACATTTTTCTTACAATAAGGTAAGTAGGTAAGGTCATAAAGACCCTTCCCCCCCCCCCGGTACTTGGGGGTTTGCAACTATATAAGTAGCCCTTTCTTTGTTATTAGACTACACCATATTCAATGTCGAGTAGTAGAAACTCAGCTTGGTCTTTACTCCTTCCAAAAGAACCAAATAGCAGTGACGATGAGAGTTCAAATCATGGCAGTTTTTCGAGCGATACTAGTGATTTCAAACTAGATGAGCTAAATCCCCACCTTCTTATAGAACGTAATGATGATTTGCGGTGTGAAATATTCAGATCCGCGGGAATATTATTGCGGTTTACACCGAGAATGGTCACATCGGCTTGCCGAATCGAACGTCTTGTTCGTGACTTGGAAAATCTCAACGCTCCAATACCAACGAGGGGTACTCCTTAACCATGCCTCAAGTAGGTGCGAAACTTGCGAGCTTGCCTGCAAAGGATTAGAAAAGAAAACAACAGAATGCTGGCAAGACGATGTAGATTTTACATGCTAAAGTTGGCCGAAGAACAAGCATCATCAACCGGTAGAGAACCAAACGCACCGAAAAAAGACGTGTCTTAAGAAACCGCCAATATTTTCTGAGGACGATATTGAGGACTTGTACTCTGATGATGATTAAGAATGTTGTGATTTTAGTTTTAAGTTTAATATATCGTTATGCTCTTAGGTATTAAATTAAGTATTAAGTTTTTTTCAAGAATGTTGTGGTTGTATTTTTAACATATCATGGGTTTCTTATTAATGAATGAATTAGTGTGTTAAGTATTTTCATCTACTCAAGGTTATGAATGATGCAATTTAATTAAGTTTTTTTTTTTTGCATGAACGCTGCCATTTTGACTAACTTTTGATTAATTATTAATGAACAAATTTAAGTATTCGTAAAGAACTTCAAGCTAATGTCACCGATCCTTGAACGAAAATGGCGTTCGAGCACTTTTCAACCTCTAAAACGGTCATCCGAACTTTTGTGTATCCTTGATGTGTTGATCCTACCTAATTAAACGCACAAAAATAAGTAGGGTTCTATATAAAATATTGAAATTTCGGGGTCCCGAAGCATGATTAATCTATGGTCAAAGTACGTTAAAAAGTGTAACGAAAGAAGGGTTAACCAAAAGAGCAGGGAAATTAAAAAAAGAAAAAACACTATAGCGCAGTAAATTACTGCGCTATAGGAGTTAACGGAGCCGTGTCCGTTAACACTTTAGCGCAGTAATTTACTGCGCTAAAGGCATTTTCGTAACATTTTTTTTTGTTGGGGTATTTTGGTCGAAACTGTTTTTTTTTAGGGCATTTTGGTTCAGTACCCCTCAAGTGCTCAAGTGTTAAACTTATCGAACATGTGGCTTGATTTTTACGACATAGAAATTGAAATCATAAGGCCCAGTATATGGATAATTGGAAATATGGCTGATTTGATCTGTTCAAAGTTATTTGCAGGATTGCCCTTTGCTAGGGTGATCTTTAATTTTTGCCCTTCGCTAAATTTTTTTTGGTTTCGGGTTCAAACTCCCGGTCAGTAAAAAATTTTAAAAAAATTCGCAAGGTAGAGTTTGGATTCGCAGCACAATTTTGGCTTTGAAGGTAAAATTATGCCTTAAGGCAGAGTTTTGCTTTCAAAATTCTGTCTTAAGGCAGAGTTTTGCGTGATCCAAACATTTGTCTTGCAAAAGTTCATTTTTTTTTTACTGAGCTGAGTTCGAACCCAGAACCTTGGGCTAGGCGAAAGGGAAAAATTAAAGACCACCAATTTGAAGGGCAAAAATTAAAGGCCACCCCAAATGAAGGACAATCCGCGCAAAAAAAAGAAGTTAAAAGGGCTTCAAACAATAATCAGTCCGTGACAGAAGGGCCAGTTTAGTTGGTTGGATGAGGAGAGCTCTCCGTATAAAATTCAGTATAGTGATTATTTCTATGAGTTCTTTCATTAGAAAATTTATTTTTGTGAGTTTTAAGTTCTATATATTAATTTTGTAGAAATACTTACATAATCAGATCGATTATTAGACATGTATGAGGCAAAAAAATATACCCAGGCGTATACGGATATCCGGGTGACCGATGATGTCATGATCCAAACCGGAGGGCCATGACGGGCACCCGAGCACTACCTGCCGAGCACTGCTTATCATGATTTCATATCATAGTTATAAACAACGGTGGACCGCGATGGTCATCGGATGGCAATCTGCTGGATCATAAGAGAACTATACTGAAAAGGAAGCGAGCCCAAAAGGACATACGTACATAACCATCTTTGGACAAAAATGTATGAACCGACAAGGCCCTCATGGACACATATACAACAAAATATAGGCCGAGAGGGCCATACAACGTCTACTGTACCACAACTGTCTACAAGCCTCTACTAGAGTACGTGACATGATAAGGTCGGGACAGGGCCCGCCATACCCATATGTGCAATAAAAATATAACGTACCAAAACACGGCAAAGAACTCCGAGACAAGTGGAGTGCTCCAATATCAGCTGAACGGAAACCTACTGAGGCGGATCGTTAACCTATCTATCTGAACCTGCGGGCATGAAACGCAGCATCCTCCAGGCAAAGGGGCGTCAGTACGAATAAAGCACTGAGTGTGTAAAGCATGAAAGTAACATAAAGAAGACATGAAAGTACGTAGGATAAAGGGATACAACTCATACATACCGACGCCTCGAGGCTAATTATATACATAAATACTGTATATATGCATATATAACGCCTGCTCATACATACGCCAAAGAGTCCGGACAAATGATGATTCAGACGAGATTCGGCATTTTTGAACTAGGAAACGCTTGGATGGATTGATATGGTTCTTCTGCGCCTAGGACACTAGAATATCAAATCATGAACGAAGAAAGGCATGAGAGAAGAGCATATTGGCTAGTGATTGTGAGGCCCCAATTCTTGACTTGTAACAACCCGTTTGGTCATTATAGTCCTTTTGGCACTTTCGCCCGTTCCCGAGCATTGGTTGGCTCACTTTTGACCGGAGGGGACCGTTGACAGGCTTCCCGAGGTGTCGAGACCGGAGTCGGGTAACTTTGGCGAAAATATAGGCTTAAAAGTGAAAGTGGTTGACCTAAAGTTGACTTTTGGGTAAACGAAGTTTTTCTGAAATTATGTCAATTCCGAGAGGTCCGGATAGTCGTTTAGAATTTGTGTGGGCATTTGGTTCGGTTCCCAATGCATTCGGATGCATTTTGGGACGTTGGATGGGAAATAGGAATTAAAGTATCGGTGGTTGACTCGGCCAACAAGAACTCCGTTGGGAATTCCGAGGCCACAAGTGGCCTATTTTTGTCCATAGAATTCTAAATGCTTAGTTGGATGATTTTTGAAAATTTGAATAAGGATTTTGGGGGAAAAGCTATGGCCACATGACCTATTTTTGTCCATAGAATTCTAAATTGGCTTACCTACAAATAGAAGGGATGGACATTAAAAATGGGGGAGGTCACGTTTTTTCAGAGAGAGAAAAAAAGGGGGAAATTTTATCTTTCTATTTTGGGGATGGGGACCACACAATAGAAAACAAAAAATATACATCATCATCTTCCTAGAAAATGGTCACGGATGAGAAAAAAAAAAAAAGGAGGGACCCATAGCAATAAAAAAACATATCACCACCTTCTTTCATTCCATTTTTTACCTTCATCATTTTTCACTACCTAAAAACCCATTATTGAAACCACACACAAGAAAGGAAAAAAGAAAACAAAGAAAGGGAGTTCGAAAATTAGCAAAAAAAAAAAAAAAAAAAGCTAAGGTTTGATTTATATATTCAAAAATTTAGTAGCCTATACACACTCTTACTGAAAATACACCAAATATAAATACAATAGATATATATACGTAGAAGAATACGGATATCATCCAAAAAATTTAAAAAGACAAAGGGGTTTTCAAAGATCTGTGAAGTGTTGGTGCTTGAATTTGGTGGACTCAATCCTTCCTTTTGATCTTTAAGTTGCCCCATTAAAAGGTAACCTCTTATTCCATCCTTATTTCATTTTTAGTTGTGATTATATGTTATTTATGATGCTTGTGTAGTTGAAAAGGATTATGTGCTACCCTAACTTTATTTACATGATTAAGTGAGTATCCTATGGATTTATTACTATTTGAAAAATGAAAATAAATTATAAGTTTGATTTAGACAATGTTAAGTGATTTTAGGTTAGTTAAATTGATAAAAAATAAGAAAAAGAGTAGCTTAAGTTAGAATTTTGACATTGTGTTGGTAGTTTTAGTATGATTTATTCAATATTGTTAGCTTTTGATAAAAAAATAAAAAATAAAAAGAGATAGAGAATTTTACGTTGCAATTCATTTATAAAAGTTATTTGCATTAATATTAGAACTTTTTAAATATTTCAAAAAGAACATATTATATAACAGATTTAACCAATAATTAAATATGAGTAATGTCCCAAATGAAGGGATGAATTTTACCCTCTTTCTCCTACTAAATTAGGAATTGAATGCTAGAAGTTATTTTTTCCTCTTTTCTCTCTTCCCAAACTAAATTCGGATTAAATGCTAGAATAATATTTTCTCTCTCTCTCTCTCTCTCTCTTCCCTATTTTCCACAAATGCTAATACTACTAATTTGGGGTTGGATGATAAAACATCATAAAAAGCATGTTTTTATTTTATTTGATGGTATAAGTACAATATAAGTAAGATCTTTGAGAATATGCATGATTATGCTTAATTAATACAAAAATTATTGACAAAATTTATGGTATATTCCTAGTATGTTTATGATATTAAACATTTATACTAGAAAATATGTCATAATTATGAAAAGCTTAAAAAAAATTATATGCTCATATATAGCATATTTGTGATAAATTCACCACGTAAAATTTAATTACAGCAATATATACTTGGGATATAAAAAACATGTCATATATTTTCTAGATATATATACATAAAATACACGGTCACTAATTTAACATACATCTAATATATTTTTTTATATTTAAAAATAAATGCGTACATTCTTTTTCTGAACATAGATTGTTTGTATACTTGTGTGTGTGTGTATATGTATAGGAAGTTTTTTTGATGAACTAAATAAGGAAGTTATCCACTTTGCATTTGTCTTTTTGCTTATTTATAGGGGTTATTAATTGGTATCCTTATTAAATGGGATG
Organism: Lycium ferocissimum; assembly: GCF_029784015.1. Lineage (NCBI taxonomy): Eukaryota > Viridiplantae > Streptophyta > Magnoliopsida > Solanales > Solanaceae > Lycium > Lycium ferocissimum. The sequence continues at coordinate 10,943,103 of NC_081351.1, forward strand.
TAATAAGTTGTTTTAATTATGGAATAAATCTTTAAATCAGTTAAGTTATATTAATTCTGCCGAGACACGGGTTACATTTTTTTTTTAGGGGTCAGATATTATTTGGCTAAAACTGATATGTTTAATTTTGTGCTAAATTATGCAACGTCAAATTTAACATTTTCTAGTTATGAAACTTACTCAAAAAAAAAAAAAAAATAGTTCTTGTGAGTTTGTTACTAATTCATAGCAACTATTGAGCCTTTTGCATAAATTGTCCATTTATTTATGACTATGATAATTATGGGCTTGGCTTAAAAGCTTTGCAATTCATTTTGTCTCTTTGTAAATTGAATAATTGACCTCGGCCTATTACTAATGTTTTGTACACCTATCTTTTGTGACCTCCCAAATTTGTTGGTGGGTCTTTGTCCAAATCTACTCCTCAAGGAGAAAGTGTACACGGTCATCGCAATATAATTTACCTAACTATGAATCGGGGTCGATCTCATAGGGAACAATATACTAGGCGATTTAAACAAGTAAGAAATTATCACCAACTACACCAAGCCAAACACTTTTTCAATATTTGATTTTTTTGTTTTAACAACTAACAAAGATAAAACTAACAAGAAAGCGGGTAAAATGATCAATGGCCACAAGTATGGATAACAAAGGAAATTACGCTCAAGTAACGATCCAAGGTATTTCACGATTTTACAACTATGAGTGAGTTTATGTTAATAGATAATGATTTCTAAAATCTCATCAAAACTCTCTCGACCAAATCAATGAATTTCACTTTAAGCTTTCTCAAGCCTTAGAGTGTGATATTAAGCACAATCAATATAATCTCAAGTAACTTTCCTATCTCTAGTCAAGTTATTATATGGGATTTAATGACCCAATTTTTTGTTAATTAATCTTTCCCAACCTCAATCTTCCTCTCTCGAGATCAAATCGAAGTAAATAGGCGGGTCTTAAGGTTAGCTAATCCCTTAAAAAACATTAAAGAACAAGATTAATTAAAACAACAAAAACCCACTTTAATAGAAATAAAAATCATTCAATACATAATCATAACAAGAGATTTCATCCAACTTTAATCAAAATGAATATTTTCATAAACAAGATTAAAGTGATGGAATAAAATTCTACACACTTAGTTATACAATACAAAGCAAGGAATTGAAGAAATGAGTAAAGGATTAAGAAATTTCTTATCAAGATCTTCAAATCTTCAATCCCCAAGTGTGGATGCAAAAACACTAGCTCTCCAAGCTTGTAAATATGGCCAAATATGATAAATGTTTGCCCCAAGTCTTGCTTTTATAGTTGCCCCATTTTCCAAGTCCAAAACTAACAAAATAAGCCCCAAGTTTTCAGATTTGCAAATCTGTCCCCTTTTTTCAAAACCGTCCCTTTTTTTCAAAACCGTCCGGTTTGCCGGCTTTTGTCATTTCTTCAATTTAGTCTCTTTTTGACTCGTTTTTCACTTGGTTTGCTCCCAATTCTCTTTATAACTCAATGTACCTCTCTCTTGACGCCTTGCGGAGCAATACACAAAAAGTGAAAATACGGGCTTTAATGACGCCTTGCGGACCAATTATGCGGTCGCATCAGGAGTATGCGACCGCAAAACCGATTTGCGAAGCCGCATAGTCGTCGCATCCTTGTGCATTTAGCTCCACCAATGGTTGTTCAAATTGAGTATGCAACCGCATAAACTTCACGGTGCCTTATACGTGCGCATATTCAACTCTTTTCTTTTTTAAGCCATTTTGTTCTTTTTGTGCTCCATTTTGGTCCATTTGAAATAATAGCACTACACACATCTTAGCCTCAAATAGATTAAGAACACAAAAACCAAAAGCAAAGAGACTAAAATAAGTGGTAAAATCACCACTTATCAACACCCCCTTAAAGTCTTTGCTTGTCCTCATCAAAACCAAAAACTCAACATATCAATTCAAGCTCAAGTAGTATCACTATCATTTCAAATCACATTCATCAATTAAGCACAAAACTCATGACTTTGATTGGTACAAATAATTAGGCTACAAGCATGTGAATCTTTAATCAAATAACTTGCTCATTTTCAAATACCAATTCAAGAATGCAATGGAGTTTCAAAGCAATCAAGTAAAAACAACCAAGCCTCAAGACGTGACTCAAAACCGCTAGCTTACTAGATATGCTCATTTGACTCAACTTGAAATTTTTCAACATCACCAATCTATCGGAATCCATATGCCCTCAGAAGAAAGAAAGTCCCAAAATCACTATATTCACAACAACAACAACACAAGAGACAAATACACAAAGTTACTCACACTCAACAAAGAAATTCTAGTGCTAACATATATCACACCATAAGCTTGCCCTTATTTTCAATCATCACTAACTCAAGAACATTCGGTTGGAGATCAAATAGGGACTTTTTAAGCTTGTAATGTAGGCTTAGGGAAGGGTAGGATAAGTATTTGTGATACAAGTGACTACGCCCTCCTTGAACACTAGACAATACTTTTTGTCCACTTTCCTCTTCATTTCAAAACATCACTCCTTTTTTGGCATACTAGTTTCCCCAATTATTCCAACTTCTTTTTGTGCAACCATTTTCTTGATTTCTAATGTTTTTGTTCTTTTCCAATTCTTTTTTTTTCACAAAGATACATTTTTTTGCACAAAAAGTTTGCAACCTTTTTGTATTTTTCAAATTTTCTTCATTTCTTTTGACTTTTCCACAACACCAATCTTCACCACTTTTCAAGCAACGCTAACACCCCCAACTTATGCTTTTGGCCTCAAATTCACAATTTAATGTTCAAGGAGGAAAAGCTTCAAAAGAGAGAATTTTCATCAAAAAGGGTAAAGTCTTGTAATGTGGCAATCAAAGAAAAGGTCATAGGCTTAAATGGGATTACCAGTGATAATATTTATGCAATGGTAGGCTAGAAACGCTAAAGAGGCTTTTTCAAAAATCACAAAGATAGCGCAAGGTCATCTCTCCAACCAACATAATCAAAACTAGCATTGAAAGACTAACCGAGCAAGTTCTAGATGATAAAAGTAAGCACAAAAATTATTTAACAAACACTCACCACACATGGCATATGAACTAGTCAAGATGGAACAATTTCACTTCCTAAGCAAGAACAATTAGAGCAATATCTCATAATTCAAAGTAAACCCATCTAGTAGGTAAAGAGTCATAAAATGGGCCAAAAAGTTGTCACAAAGATCATTCTTTTTATGCATCTTGCTTTTCGTTTCACTTAAATTTCACTTGGAGGGACGCTTCACATGCAAGAGAATAACTCTATTAGTACCAAACAAGCCACAAGTTTCCACATTTTAGCTCAAAAGAGAACCCACACCTAAACTACAAGACTAATTAAAGAAGCTAAGAAAGAAAATAAAATAATAAAAGTGAGTAATCCACAACATGCCAACAAAATGAAATTTTCAAAAATTTGGCCATGTTGCATTTGCAACAACATCTATCTACAGCCACACCAACGATCATAAAATAAGTCCCGCAAGGGCACATGAATCATAGATGGTAAAACAAAATATAATGTGCTACCACATGCCATCCATACATAACATAGAAGCCCGGCAAGGACAAATGTCCAAAAAACAAACTATAATGTGCCGACTACATAGTTTTTGCACCCCAACTAAAAACATTGCAAAACTATCCTCAATTTTGCAAAATATCAAAATGAAACATAAAATAGTTTGAGGGACTCCAATTTTCGAAGTACGATGATGTTGTGATGGGGTCATTCGAAATCTCGTCTACTCAAAACAACTTCAAAAAATTCGAAACTTTATAGATTAGTCAAAAAACATAAACTAAACTATTCTAAAAAATAAAATTTCAAAAATGACTTAAAAAAATTAAAACGATGGGTTGCCTCCCACCAAGCGCTTGATTTAACGTTACGGCACGATGGTTACCAAATTTACCACTTTTCCTTCCATTTGGAAGATATGAATTTTCGCCCCATCTTTGAATCAAGATTACGGTGACGCTCATAGGGCGGTGGTAGAAAAACAAAGAGGCCAACTCTCGAATGTCGCATTTTGCACTTCTTGGCCTTTAAGTGAGGCATGTCATTTTGTCTTCTTGGCATAGCAAATCTTAAAATAAAAACACCTTGTTCTTCATCACCAAATTCCTCTATAGGCTCGGATGGTTCAATTTCCATTTCACCAACCAAACATAATGTTGAACAATGGTTAGAATGCGGTCCAATGCGCTCAAATTCCAAACTTGCATGAATTTTGACATTCTCACCTAAAAATGAACTAGAGTCTTCAAAAATTATTTTATGAACTTTTTTATGCAACTCTAGTATCATTTCTTCAAATTCAGCATCATTTACTATTTTTAGGTCAGTTGGTTGGCAATCCACCATTAGCTCATGAAAATCAATCTTGACCTCTTCTTCATTGAAAATCAAATCAAAACTATTATCCATGACTATTTGATATCAGTATCACATACTTCAACTTTTTGCATTCAATTCGGCCTTCAATTTCCGGATAGCAATTTCAAGTAGCTCTATTTCTTGACTTCGTTCAACATGCAATTTAAGAAATCCTTCCATCATCCATGAAATGCCTTCACGGTGATCCATAGACTCCAAGTTGTTGAGCTTGAGTCATAAGCCAATCTTGGCTCACAATTTTCACTTTGTCAAGGCCTTCTTCATTGTGAGAGTCGTCCAACTCTTGTAAAAATCCATCCATGGTGAGATATACCTTTTGGATAGTTTCATCATCTCCATGTTGAACTTCTTCCTACAATTTGGTCAAGACTTTCCCATATTTTTCATTCCTCCCCCTTATGCTTTTCAAAATTTCCTCAACTTCTTCTTTTTGAGAATTGGAGATTTCTTCTTCAAGATTTTGCCCTTCTTCAAGTTGAACCACTTCTTCACTTTCACAACTTTCGTTGTGGTCACAAGAATTTTCGGGTTCATCTTTTAAACTTGAATTCTCTTCTTCAACCAATTCATTTTGAGGAGTCGACACTTCCATGACAATTGAGGAATTGGCATCCTCAAATGAATCATTCATCCTTTTTGTAGCTTTTCCATTTTCTAAAATGGATTGTTGGGACAAGTTTTCGCTCTTCCTCCATTTTAGCTTCCCGATCTAAGTATGTTTGGAGCATTTCCATGATGCCTTCAAATCCGGCACTTTGTCCTTCACTTGTCATGTCATTATCCCTATCAAACTCAAAAGCATAACTAGCATTTTCGTTAGAATAACTTGGGGGAGGGGAGAAAAATAATTGGGACAATCACCCTAATGTCCACCTTGACCACTATATGTATTACAAATATTCCCATCATAGGATTGAGACGGTGGATACATCTCTCTCCCGGGAGCATTTTCACAATCTTGCCAAAAGTGGGGTCCTCCACAATATGGACATGGGTCATCAAAATATGGATTGCAACCATCAAACCCATTTTCATTCCAAGATGCCATAGAGACAAAAGTAAAAATAAAATAAAAAAATAAAAAACCAAAAAAAAAAAACACAAACACATTTTCACAAATATTCACAAGTTTGGACCAAAGCAAGTAAGCTAAAATCCTATACTAACCCAAATATGCCAAATTGTTCCCCGAACGGCGCCAAAATTGATAACGTCCAAATCCACTCTCAAAGAGAAAGTGTACACGGTCCGTATGCAATATAATTTACCTAACTATGAGTCGGGGTCGATCCTACGGGGAACAATATACTAGGCGATTAAGAAAGTAAGGAACTTATCACCAACTAAGCTAAAGCCAAATGATATATTATTTGTTTGTTTTGAGAAAATTAACAATGAAGAAAAAACTAACTAGAAAGCAAGTAAAATGATCAATGGCCACAAGCATGGATAACAAAGGAGATTACACTCAAGTAACGATCCAACGTATTTTACGATTTTACAACTAAGAACGAGGTTATGTTAATAGATAATGATTTAAGTTCTCATTGAAAGTTTCTCAACCAAAACAACAAATTTCACTTTAAGCTTTCTCAAGCCTTAAAGTGTGATATTAGGCACAATCAATATAATCCCAAAGATTTCCTCTCTCGACTTTGCAAGTCATTTTCAGAAACAAGGGTTATTAAAGTGATGGTTAACTAATTCTTCCCAAATTGACTTTACTCTACAAGCTCAAATCAAATTAAATGAAATGAGTCCTAGGGTTAGCTAAATTTCTTAGTAAAATCATTCAAGAATTCAGATTAATTAAAGAAACAATAATCCACTCTCATTAGGAATAAAAATCATTCAATACATGATAAATGTTTTCCCCAACCAAACTTTAATCAAGAATATTTTCATAAACAAGATTCAAGTAACAATAAAAGCTACACACTTAGATAATCAATACATAGCAAGAAAAGAAGAAATGAGTAAATGATTAAAAAATTTCTTATCAAGATCTTCAAATCTTTAATCCCAAAGTGTGTGCAAAAACCTAGCTCTTGATGAAAATGGCCAAAGATGATAATGATATGCCCCAAGTCTCTCTCTTGTAGCTCCTCAAATTTCCCAAGTCAAAAAATGACAAAATAAACCCCAAAGTTTCAGTTTTGCAAATCTGTCGCTTTTTGCAAAACTGTCCAGTTTTGACAGTTTTGCAAAACTGTCCAAAATGCATCTTTTGACTTTGTTTTCACTTGGTTTCTTCCGATCACTTCTAAATCACATAAAACTGAATAGAGCACCAATATTATAAAAAATACACCTGCGTGCGCAACGTTCCTTCTTTTGTATCGCATGTTCTTTTTGTGCCCTGGACTCAATGCACAAATACTCACACCTTGAATAGCCTCATATTAGAGATTTAGAACACAAAACCAAAACATGAGACTAAAATAAGTGGTACCATCACCATGATGCTCAAGATGCCGCATCCAATTTCTTCAAATTTCCATAATCTCTCGTACAAACTTGGAACATGGGTCGCATTGGAATATAATTTGGCGACTGGAAATATTTACCTATGCATTTTTTTGGCTTGTTTTGCTCTATTTTGGTCCATTTTTCTCCGTTATGCTCTTTACATCTTATTTACAAAACGTCAAAATTGAAAAGTAAATGTGATTTATTGGAAGCTTAAGAAATTAGCATGCATTCCCGAATTTCACCGCACATCATTTAGGCAAATTTAGGATTGCGGATGACTTTGAGGATTTTTGATACCTTTGATATGATTTTGAACTTATAGGCAAACTTTAGGACTATTATGATTGATTTTAAACTTGAGTTGGAAAAGATGTTTTGTAAACTTGGATTATCACTTTGGGTGAACTGTTTTGACTATTAAAAAGGCCAATGAGTTAACTTTGAGAATTTTTGTAAAGATTAAAACCAAGAATTGGAAAGTTCTAAAAATATGGCTAACCTATGGAGTATATTAGTATGCTTATAAAAACTATTTTCTATACTTAAAAACCTTTTCTTTAAAAAAAAAAAAAAAACTTTTTCTAAACTCGGGTGGGCTTACGTAGTGTTCTAATTGGGTTAACGCCTTCGGAGTTTAACCTAGGTGTTCTAGTCCGAAATCCAAAAATGCCCAATTTTGGGCAAAACTCTACCATTTTTCGTTTTTTGAAAAGGAGTTATTTTTTGCATGAATGACTAATTTGTATTTGCGGAAATATGAAACAAAAACTGTTTTTATCACAAGCAATTTATATCTGCAAAGGCATACTATTAGAACCCGTAGGTCAACCGTATTTTACGGATCTTTAATACCGGGGTGCCTAACACCTTCCCTAGGGGATCACTAGAACCGTTACCCATACTTTGGTTAGATTAGGCTTCTTTTAAAATTTTAGCCGTTTTAAATGAACCCTTTTCGAATTGGTTTTTCCTAATTTCCTAAAAATTAGGTTGCGAATCTAAAATAAAGTCCATTTAGAGTACCATCCACGTAGAAGTATATTTTTTCCTTTTTCCCGGTACGATTGACAACTGTACTTCTTCGAGACACTTTCCTTTTTAAATGAGACAAGTGCAAATACGAATCAGAAAAAATAGACCCACTATAGTAAGTACCTTGTCCCTGCTGATGTCTCCATTGATTTTAATTCTGGTAACCTCCTTGGTAATTTTGCCTTTGATAACCCCCTTGAGAGTTGTTCACATAGTTAGCATCTTCAACCTGCATAGGAGGTCCCTCGTGATATGGACCCTCTTGGACTTGGTACATCCCATTCGGCATACCTGAAGCATCTTCGCAAACATTTACCTTCTTGGTTTGGTTCTCATCAAACTTTTTGGTTAACGAAGAGACATTCGTGGCAAGCTGAGCCAATGTCTGCTGAGTATCCTGATTCTCCTTCACCATATTCTGGATGATAGCATTCCCATAGGGTACAATATCAACATTGTTCGAGTGCAAAGCTAGATTGTGCGTAGTCAATCTGTTAAGTATGTTGGTGACTCGAGTGTAAGATTTATCCATAAACAAACCATCAGCGGCATTGTTCGCAATTGACTGTGTTATAGGATCCAGCTCTCGGTAGAACTTCTCCATTTATATGTTCTTCGTAAAAACCATGAGTTGGAAACTTCTGCAGATATTCTCTAAATCTCTCCCAAGATTTGTATAATTGTTCCCCCGGTTGCTGCTTGAATTCATAGATTTTGTCACGGATCTCAGCCTTCTTGCTAGGAGGATACCATTTCTTGAGAAGGACCGCTACCATCTGTGCCCATGAAGTAATAGAATTCTGGGGTAGCTTCTCGAACCACGTTCTTGCTTCTCCAACTACGGAATATTTGAAAAGCCTCAGCCGAATAGCGTCTCCTTACATATTGTTTTAGATGTGATGAGCACATACATCCTCAAAGTTCTGCAAATGTCGTTGAGGATCATTCTCGGTAGAGTTCCAAAAGTAGCCCTCAAGCTTCAACAACTGGTAGAGAGAGGAGTCAATTTTGTAACTAGCAGATCCAACCCAAGGACGAACAATGGCAGATGTGTAATCCTCCTTGTTATTCAGATCAACAAATACATTCTCCTCATCTGTATCATTCTGGGGGTCATTATGTTGACCACCGTAGTTACCAAGTGCAGAACGTTGATTTCGCAAAGCCATGTTCACCTAATTCACAAGGAATAGCCAACAAGGTGTAATGGAATAAGAAAAAGACTTCAATCAAAGGAAACACTATTTAATAATTTCAAAGCCGTATTCCCCGGCAATGGCGCCAAAATTTGATACGCTCAAATTACACCTGTTATTAGCGTAAAGCGGACGATGTCAAATATATTAAACTAACAAGGTTGGGATCGAATCTCATAGGGAATATGGTGTGAAAAGGTTACAAAAATCGTAGAATGCTTTATTTAAGTCTAATGTTTTACTTCGATGAATTTGTAGAAGGTTGTTTATGACTAATTGCTAACTAATTTATTTGGATTGTAATGTATGGTAAAAGAAACCAAGGTTGTGTCCCCGTCAGATAAAGTGTATGATCATGGGCATTGCTCTAATGGATCATTATATGAATGTACTTAACCTCTATATGAATCCCTACTATTTGCCACTAAATAAAGATTATTTCTTTCTATGATTTTCCCAAATATAAGAAAGTGGAAATGAAGAACGGTTAATTATGCCAAGTAAATACTTCTTATTCCTAAGCGAATTTATTAAACAAAGTTTAAAGCTTTGAGTTCTTGTTATTTATTCTTACGCAACCCTAAGTACTTTCCCAAGTTAAATAAAGTTTATGGCTTTAATTAATATTTGCAACCATTAATTATGAATGAAGAATGAAGAATAAATAAATCCTAACAATCCATTATGCATATATCAATCCCAATTCCCAATCACAAAACACCCATCCTAGGGTTCACAACCTTAGTAAAGAATTTAGCTACTCATGACAATGGTGACAAATAAGATATAAGAGAAGAATTCATATTGCTTACTACTTGAAAAAAGAATAAATTGTTAAAGAGTTGTTCTTGATCACCCAAAGCTCCAAAATAATCAAGTGTGTAATGCTCCCAAGTCAAAAATATTATTTCTAACTTAGAATAATCATAAACAGACCCTACAATGGGTATTCATAATGGTCGAAGTCATGAAAAGTAAAAAGACAAAACTGCCCGTCGGCCTCATTCTGCAGACGACCAAACATCTTATGTTCCATTAAATCTCTGCCTTTAACCGTCAAATAGTCTTCTGCAGACTTCCTACGCGGCCACTTTGACAGACCGTCAAATCTTTTGCGGTCCATATAATTGGTCCGCAGGATTACTCTTTAGTGAATTGCTCTCTGTTACACGTCTGCTGTAATTTTGACGTTCCGCAAAAAATTCTGCGGTCCGTCTAATGTGCCGTCAAACTACCTTTTTCAGTGACTTGTTAATTTTCTCCACTTTTTTCCACATTTTCACAAACTTCTCCAACTTTTGGCATCAAAATATTTAATACCTGAAATACAACAAAAATCACATAAAAACGACACGAACTTGCTTGAAAACAAGTAAAACTCTTCGCTAAAAGCGTCACATGTGCCAAAATTACGCGGTATATCACCCTTGCACGTATACTAAAAAAAAAGGGGGGGGGGGTTACATATAGTTATAAATAAGATCAAGTTTTAATACCGTATAAGTGCAAAAAGGGCCCAAGGAGAAATAATTGAAGGAGGAAGTTAGATCACGGTGAGTTAAAGAAAGGGCCTTAACAAAAACAAGTGTAGAGTTCAAGGAAGGAATAGTCACTTTTGTACCCAAATGTGTATCCTATCCGTCCCGAAACCTTCATTACAACCCAAAAAGTCCTTTGTGATCTCCAAACGAGCACTTTTAAGCTGGAATAGAAGGAAAGTAAGGGCAAGCTTATGGTTTGACACTTGTAGCACGCGAGATTCTTTGTGAGTGCGAGCGCTCTCTTTATTGTCCCTAGTTATTGAATGAAATATTTGTGTGAGGGACATCCTTTCTTGTGAGGGCACATGTGTTGTAACATTAGATTGGTGATAGAAACGCTCAAGCGAGTCAATGAAATATGCACGATCGGAGAGTAATCCCTAGACATAATGTGATGCGTGTGATTGTCACAAGGTCATCTTGAGTGCAATTTTGAAAACATTGAAAGGTGGATTGAAGGGCTTTGAATGATCTTACGTGTAGTCTAATTATTGGTACCAACCAACAGTCATTTGAGTCCCATGTTTGTTAGTAGAGTCTAGTGGAGTCTTATCTTTGTGTTGTTTTCTTGGGGACAAGCAAAAGGTTAAGTTGGGGGTGCTGATAAGTCGTGGATTTTAGGCTTTGTACATCCACTACTTATGCCTTTTTAAGAGTCTTTACAAGTATTTTTCTATATCTCTACTAGGTTGTTATGTGTTGTCAGGATTTTTGAGTCCAGGTCACAAAATGGCATAAAAAGAAGGAAAAGAGCTGAATATGCATTCAGTATGCGGCACCGCAAACTCTGGTATGCGGTTGCATACTCATTCTTAGAATAACTAGTGAGTGGAGCTAAATGCGCAAGTTTGATAAGACTATGCAGCATAGCAAACTCTTGTATGCAGTCGCATACTCAACCTCAGAATGACCAGTGAGTGGAGCTAAATGCACAAGTTTGGGAAGACTATGCAGCACCGCAAACTCATTTTGCGGCATATTGACTGTCAAGAAGATCGAAGTTGCGGAGATAATGCAGAGTATGCGGTCACATACTCCAATTGCAACCGCATACTCGGTCCGCAGGACGTTATTAAAAGCCACTTTTGCACTTTTTGTCCTCCTTCTATAAATACTAGTCCTTGGTTTTTGTGAACCACATTGAATATTCGTTACACAGAACTTTATTGTGTCTTTTATCTTAGAGAGTACTGAATATTGGGTGTTGGTACTTTTAAATAAGATTCTTCTCCTTTTGTCATCTTCTTCCATTTAATCATTGTAAGCTTTATGAATATTCATTTTACTCTTGTTTTGCTTTTAATGAAGATGAGTAGCTAAACCATTTAGCTAAGGTTGTGGACCAAATGTGTTAGTTATGTGATTGGGTTTCATATTCATACTCCATTTTATATTTTAAAGATGTTTTCTATTAAGAGCCCATTTGGATTGGCTTATAAGTTGTTTTCAACAACTTATAAGCTGTTTTCAACTTTTTTGAGTGTTTGGCTGGCCAACTTAAAGTCATTTTGTGCTTAAAATAAGTCCAAAAAAATAATTGGGCTCGTTTGGCTTAGCTTATCTAAAACAGCTTATAAGCTGAAAACCGTTTATAAACCAAAAAAAAAAAAAAAGTTAGGCTATCCCAACTTATATATATATATTTTTCTTATAAGCTGTTTTCAGCTTATAAGCTGATTTTTTTAAGCCCATCCAAATAGGCTCTAACTCTTCAAGCTTTAATGTCTTTTAATGGTTGCAAATATTATTTGTGCCTATTTACTCACTTTGCTTTGAAAAGCGAGTGCAAGTTAGGAAAAGAGTTAATAGCAATAATTTGGATAGTTACACCAATCTAATAGCTTGAGCTAGGAATAGGAAAGCTATTTGAGACTAAATGGGTGTTATCATGCGAAACATTCTAAGGCTTGGAAAAGCTTAGTAATGAAATTTACTAATTTGGTTTGAAGACTTTTAGTAAGAATTAAGTAACCCATGGTCTATTACATCTATGCATATAAATAAGTTGATTTGATACTCAAGTGCATTACTTTCGATTGGAACCACAATCTTAGTTTCTTTTACCAATAGTTAAATTTTATAACTACAACTCTAAGACATAAATGATCAAACTTCAAACCAATCATTGTTATATTCCCTTCTCCCTTGAAATATCGACTAATAGTCGAGCGTTATACTTAGCAAGTATATTTCTTCATTGTATTCTCTGTGGGATTCGACCCCAACCTTGTTGAGTTCTATATTTGACAACAACCGCTTACTCCTAATAGTAAATGTGTAATTTGGGCGTATCAATACCACAATCATCATCTCTAGTCATTCGACATCAATGAGATCTGCACAAACCTCTCCCTGCAGAAGAGAATTAGACCTTGAGAAACATAACAATACATCAGGCATCAACGTACAAGCCAATACTCCTGTCACCATATTTTCCATGAGTTAGTGCGTATAACTAGAAACTTGATTATGCCGAACAATAAAATATACTCATTCTACAAAATCACTATGCTATTGTTTAATTGGATTTAGGATGCCAAGTAGACTCAATGGTGAATAACACTTAATTAAAATAAAATTATCTAACCAAGAACAAAACGGCCATCTCGACTAAGAAATCCAATTGGCTCACCTTGAAACGTATAATTTTGATGGCAAAGATAGAATTATTTCTATGAACAACGGAAAGAGCCAGTTAATGGAAAGACTATGCATTGCTTGTTTTTGTTTTCTCCCGATACCTTAGCTTAGTTGGAAAACATTATAATTCCGAGGGAAAAATGATACAACACAACAATGTCATCTTAAGCTTCTTAAAAACTCTAAAGTACAATGCTTTCTTTATGCAGTATACTATTTGAAGCTATTACGTACTTAAAAGGGCATTTTTTTTAGTTATCCTTTGTTGAACTTTCATTAAAGGGATAATTCCCCGTTTCTATGTTTGTGCGATGCACGAATATCTTTAGCGAGGAGCAAGATTGCCATCGAAATAAGCACAAAGTTTTAAAAATATCACATCAATATCAGTATTTGGAATATTATATTTAAAACTAATGGATTAAATTTTAAAATTCCAAGTTTAGTAAAAAGTATCCCGACAAACAAATTAGAGTAACCTTTCTTATGTGTTTCATGTTGTCCTATGTCTAAATCAGCTGAATTATATTTTTATTTTTTATTTTAAATTCAAAATTTACGCACTTTTTTCATCTTGTTTGTTTATTTCCGAATGTGGAAGAAAAAAGTTCATAAAAAGCTAATGACACTTTTTATTCAACTCAAATTGAGATTATGAGAAACAAAAATATGTTTCATAAATTTGAATTCTATATCCATAAAGCGCTTATTTTACCATAATACACATACAAATTTTAGAGCGTAAATTGTAGGAGTGTTCATGGGTTGGTTTTGGGTTAAAACCAAAACCAAACCAATCTAGTTTGTTTTTAAAATTATTAAAACCAAACCAAACCAAATATAATACATATTCATCAGTCTGGTTGTAGTCGGTTTGGGTCATTTTTTGATTTTTAAGAAAATTAATGGTATTTCTATCTTTCATGTTTTTTCCTACAATTAGGAGAAAATTTTCTATCCTTTTCCAACTTATAATCCGTTTCTACCCTTTTATTATGTAATTTCTTGCATTATGGAGCAAATGTCTTAGGATTTATGATTTTAATTAAGTGAATAAAGTTTATAAGAAATACAAAAAATAAACCTAAGTAAATCTCAAATAGTTGTTTCTTTAAATAAATGAGTTTGAATTCATGAATTTCTTTAAAATCGGCTTAAGGTATAAAGTTCATTAGCCTATTAGAGATAAATAAATTTTTTCTTAAAAAGTATATAAATTATTTAAAAGTATTTATAAAAATTAATACTCTTTCCGTTTCAATTTCTGTGAACCTATTTCCTTGTTAGTCCGTGCCAGAAAGAATGACTTCTTTCTATAATTGGAAACAATTTACCTTTATGCAATGATTTATAGCCACACAAAATTTATGTGACTCATTTAACACCACAAGTTTAAAAGTCTTCTTTTCTTTCTTAAACTCCATGTCCAGTCAAATGGGTTCACATAAATTGAAACTGAGGGAGTATATTGTAATATATAATTCTAAAAATTATGTATAAAATTTGTCGGTTTGGTTCGGTTTTTTCGTCGGTTTTCTTTTAGTAAAACCAAAACAAAAACCAAACCAAATATTATCGGTTTTTAAAAAATTCAAAACCAAACCAAACCTAACCCAAGTAAATCTCAGTTTATTTAATCCGTTTGGTTTTGATTTTCGGTTTGGATCAGTTTTAAACCAAACCGTGAACACCCCCAGCGTAAAGTAAAAAACTTCAAAAAATATAAATATTAAATTTAGAACCCATGAACTTTAATTCATTCGCTTAGCATAAATTTTTATTAGTTAGTTATAATATTTTACTTTTGAAATAATTTGTTAACCGAATTAATCTCAATTTTTTGTTTGTTAACATTAAGTGGTCATGACCAATTAATTATTAAGTTCTTTTTTCACGTGTAACGGTAGACTATAAAGGATATTGTCATATTAAATTCTTTCTCCAACTCTAATACACGTTTCATGGAAATCCTTCATCAACTCTTATTCCTAATAATCAATTGTACATTATTATTCTTTTAGGTTTTTAGGCATAAGAAGTATGTTAAAAAGAAATAAGAATAGAGTTTATTAAAGGTATAAAAGTCATTCAAGTTTAGGTTAGGTTTAAGAAGTATACATGTTTCATAAGAAATAGGATTAGAACTTATTAGGGGTATAAAAGTCGTTCAATATTTGAAGAATATTTTAGTCAACCAACATTTATATTCATGCTTTTAAAATAGATATAGATTACCAAAAACATAATGCAAAAAGATATTATTAGCATTCTCTTTTTAAAATCTAACTCCCTGCCTACCTTAATCTTCGTTAGATGAAATGCATTTCCTAAAATCATAGCAGTCTTAAATGAGATTTATGATACTCGAGCTAATTATTCTCTCGTTAAATTAGTTCCGAAAGCTTAGACAAATTAACAGTCTGAGAAAGAAGGGGATTGTAGGTAAAGTGAGAAATGGGGTGTTGGATTACCAATAGATATCGATTTACTTTCTTCACTGGCAATATATGTTAATTTTGACAAATCATTTGCTCTTTGATTTAGATGAATACTTGAAAATAAAGTAGTACGAAAAATTGTCTTGAATCATGTGGGCCCATGCCAAATGCCACGTAGGATGACAAGTCATCGTATTCATATGTAAAACTATGTATTCAAGGTGACTTTAATATACCCTGCTTAGTCGAAACAATGACGCCACACGCATAGCGTACGCTTGTTACAAGCAAACTTTCCTCGTACTTACTTCTCATTCTACCCCTCATAAAATCGAGGAATTACACTTCAACTCCAACTTAAATACCTTAATTTGGATTAAACTTAAGGGAAAAAGTGTCATTCGATCAATTATCTTTGACTTTGAAATTCTTATAACATACAACATATTCTACCGTAAAATTCCATCAAAGTCGTAATATAGTCTCTTTGCAAAATTCTCCAATGGCAATTTCTTCTTGATATGTTGCTTGTTTACCCCTAAAAAGGTAACAATTGAATTTGTATGCGGTTTAAAGGATACATGGTTTGATTAGTTGTTAACGTAATGAAACAAGAAATAACAATCAATTGAATAAAGCAAATAAGGAGAATGATAGCCTGTATTTGTGTATATCTTATATACATAACATGGAAAATTGGTCCGGAAAGCACTCCAAGCGTGTTAAATAGTGAACCCGAGCCAATTACGAGAGCTTATACTTTTTGAGAGATGTTACAGAGCAAGAGCAAGCGTATGTATGAGTTTAAAAAAAAAAAAAAAAAAAGCCAAGCTAAAATATGAGGGTTTCATTCCTTTTTATAGTTACAAGAGTGAGCCTTTCCTTAAACCCTAAAAGCCCGATAAAAACCCTAACTAAAGGCAACATCCAAAGCAGTCCGTGTATACGAAACTCATCATACTTCGGAATCTCATCATACGGCGCACGACATGGGGAAAGAATTTCGGCTCGTAATGGATTTAAAATATTTATAACCAAATGCATGTCGATTTAATAAATTAATCAAAGGCGTCTCTTAGGAATCTAATCACGTTTCGTTCGGGCCCCGTGTCACTTCGATTTATACGGTGTCTCTTCAGTTTAATGGGCACATGACTCTTCGAACATTAATCCATCCGAACCACCGAACTCAATCCAATGCCACATATTATGCCGTCATAAAGTTACCTATTAGGCGTTTACATTTTTACTCGATCCTTTTTGAGGCGGACTACATCGATTTTACCATATACAGATAGTCCCACACATCTCGAATCGAAGTTTATCGGAGTGATGGGAAGTGGAATGATAACCTCGTCGCATCTTCTCAAGTTTCGGGCGCTCCAAGATAAGATTCAAAATAGGCGAAAAAGCAAACGTCCGTTTCACATCACGTCCGTCAACAACTTCAACAACCAAAACTACATGTGTGTAACTTCATAATATTCGATTGGATGTCCCTAATATCCGCGTTTATACATTTGATTACTAATCCAAAAACCATTCAAGATCAAGGCGTTTGTCTCCAAACCCGCAATAATTGTTCTCTCCAAATTCATAATTTACACCATTAGACCACACACTAACCATGCCATATAAATAGTCCTATTCCTTCACTTTTCACCATTTACCACACTTTCATACTCCCAGTTCTTCACTCTTGCCTTTTTTCTACCCTTCAAAACATGCTAATTAGAAACGTTCAAACCTTCAAACCCTATATACAATATTCAAATCTTCTTCCGTTTTTAATATTCCTGTGTATAACACATAAACAAGATTAGAACTCATCCTTCTTCAACTTCTAAGCAATCTCTCTCAAATGTTCATAAACTTCTCCAAATCTTCATCGGAAAACTTCAAATCTTCATAAATTTCTTCAAATCTTCATACGTATCTTCATATCCTCAAAAATGACAATAAACCACCGATCTTCTTCGAGAAATAAAATCATACACAATTCCCTTTAAAGCGAACAAAAGTTTGCTTTTCTCTGGTCTCCGATTATCCCGACGTGCTATAACGATTAGTGCCCAAATCAAACCCTTTCGAACCTCAGCCACAAGATATTCTTCCCGCATACTTCCTTTTCGATGCCAAATTTGTCGAAGGCCACTCTTCGAACATTAATCCATCCGGACTAAGTCCGAGGCTTTACATCGATTTTACCATATAGAGGAGCTTATGATGTCCGATCTTCTCCTGTAAGATTCAAAATAGGCGAAAAAGCAAACGTCCTTTCACATCACGTCAACTCAACACGTCCGACGATCAAGGCGTTTTAATAATTACTCCTTTGCATTTTCACCATTTACCACACTTTCATCCTCCCATCCGACCTCGATCTATAAATAGCCCAATCAAGGCGAGATATTTTTCTCGCATACCTATCGCGACCGTCGAGGCGACCGTGAATAAGTCCGACAGGAGCTCCGAACCCTTTCAATCAGGCGACGGACTACCGCGCAGATTGGGCACGTCATTTCAGGTCGAGATGATGACATCACCACCTTTGTGGAGGGATACTAGAGTGTTTACACTTACCTTTTCATGTTCAAACTTGACCCCCGATCGATTAGGTCATTCTTGATATGTGCCGAACATATAATTTGTGCCTTGCACAAATCGGCTCAAATATTTGGAGGATCGTAGCTTGCCTTCGCTTTTTGGTGAATAACGTAGATGCGGAATTCACTCAGTGTCATTTGATCTGGCTTTATTGCCCGCTTGTCTTCCATGGCGGGGTCGTGAAGCTTTCCAAATGAATAAAGCACCCTATCCTTTCCAGTGTCGATGAAAATAGAGACCGAGGCTGGGTGGAGCATTTTGTCAGGGTCAAGACCATGGAGATTATCCCAGAGGGATCCATGCCATTTTCCGAGCAGTGGAACGATACTCGTAAGCATTATAAAACTTTAATCTCTCCGCGTGCTTTTAACTTCGCATCTAATTCTCTTTTATTTCAGTTATTGCATGGATCCCGGAGGAAATAGGCAATTTCCACGATTGGGTGGAGGGCATTATATGCTAATGCCTGCATAAATTGCTCACGTGGAAGGAACTATCTGATAAGAAATGGGTAGCAAAAAATCATGGCAAGTGGATTTCTTTTGCCCTGTGTTCTTCCCTTCGTTTATCACTTTTTCTAATATCGACATCTTTCTCAGGCTTGCTGATGGGTTCCGTAATCCCGAGGCCTGAATCGATCGACGCCCCTACTGCGCCAAGTTTGGAGTTTGACCCATCGGGCTCAGCATGCTCATTATCGAGGCAGAGGAGAAGAAAAAGAGAACCAAGTCCTCCAGGCCCCCGAAGTCATATTCGGTGAGTCGAACAAGAAAGAAGAGATCCAAGAGTGTCGGCGGAGCTTCAGGAATTTAGGGTTTGAGGGACTTTCCGAACGATGATATTATAATAGCGACAGTCAACCCCGGATCCACCACAACTGCCGCTGTCGAGATGGAACCCACTCAGGTAGATGTTTCGGAGGAAAACATTACCGCTGGTTTGACCAATCTTATTGACGCTGGTTAAAACCGTTCAGCCCCCACCACTAATTCCGTTCACTCACTGGCCTCGTTGAAGGTAGTCTTGCTCGAGGTAGAGACTGTCGTATTTAGGGATGATACTTCCTGGATGTAGAACCTGCAGCTAAGAGGGCCAAGCAATCCGAGTCAACTTCCTTTCCACCTCCTGCTTATTCCTTGGCCAGGAAAGTTTTTATCATTTGTTTCTCAAGGCAAGGGTTGCTACCACGTCCCTTGTGATGGCGAATCCTTTCGGGTTTGGCCACCTCGCCATTCTGTAAATATCGAGGGAGTCTTTTTGGTCCCCCAGGGTATCCGAAACTTGCTCGCGGTCGAAGCTCATGGACACTTTCTCGGCCTCAAGTGTCGACCCGTAAAGAACAAGGTCAGTCACAATTAATATTCCCGAGGATACCAGCTTTTTGTCCCAGCCTGCTGGGTTAGCCAGCTATCTCCGCCCCATTGTGTCGGAATCCGACAAAGAGAATATGGGGCGAGTCTCCTGGAAGTGTCTCCTTAACGAGAGCATCCATGCTACCAACCGATTAAACATTCCATTCTTCCAAAAAACGTTTATTTCATATCGAGTAACTCCCATTGCCTGCTGATTTTTCACTCTTTTGAAGTCTATCATGCTCGAGAACAAGGGTTTTATACGAGCCATGCGGGAGATTGATGATCTGCGGGGCCAGTTAGATGCCCAAGGTCGAGAAACCGAGAAGTTCAAACTTCTCCTACAGCAAAAAAAAGACCAGCTGCGCCAGGTCGGTGATCCTTAGGCCTTCAAAGCTGAGTTTCTCAAAGCTAAAGAGGAAAACCTCCGAGCAAAGAATGATCTCGCAGACATGGTCGAGAAAAATAAGCTCCTAGAGGCGGACATAAAGAGGCTTGTTGAGGATGTCGTTGCCTCCACCAAGTGGTTCGAGGAATGCGGGGCAACCATCACCTAACTGAGGCAAGAAGTAGACTTCCTTAAGGCCGGGGCAATCAACCTCGCGAACCGGTTTGCCCGGATTGAGGGGGAGAGGGCCTACGAGAAAGAGGTCTTAAGGGTTGCCCAAGAAAAGGTAGGCACATAGGCCATATCCATCGAAGATCTCAGGGGTAAGCTAGAAACTTCTGTCCAAGCCCGTGAAACCCTAACCCAAAGGAATGTTGAGCTATCGGCCCAACTGGAGCAAGCCCTGTCCGAAAGGAACTATAGGTGTGATGATGTTGAAGCGACCAAAGCTCAATCCGTGTTAAAAGTTGAGCACAAGAAATAGAAATATCAGAGGGCTACTTTGGAAGAGTCTCGGGGTGGACATTGCTTCCAAAATCGAGGAGGCGAGGGTCGTAGAGAGTATCGCTCTGAAAGTACTCCTCGAGGACAACTCGGAGGATGACTCCAAAGTCTCCTGCTCTGATGGCTCGGATTCCTCTTTGGAGGATTAGATAAGCTTAGGCTTGAATTTTCTTTTGCCTTTTGTAAATTTATCAAGGTCGGTCTTTGGCCTTCTGTTTAAATAAAGTGGAAACTTTGATTCGACTTTACTTCGTCGATATTTACTTTTCGAGCATTCTTCTGCTTTCAATACTTAATCGAATAAGATTTAATGATGCTATATTGTATGAGTATGAACTAGGCTCGACTTTGAGTAAATCTTAACAGTTCTCGTTTTAACGAGATTTTGAACCAACTTAATTTAAAAGTTTTAGGCTCATTCTACACCGTGTCTTTTCTGCCGGTGATTGTCTTTTGAAGACTTTTTATGTAAGGGCCTTTCTTTTATTCTTGTGAATTCGGACGTCTCTAAATCACTTCGGGCATATAAGTTTTAGTTGCTTCTAACCTTTTATAGATTATTGAATTCTTTACAAATTAGGCTTAGCTTGCTACGACTTTAGTGCCTTTGTTTTTGTTTCGTCTATTTTGTGACGACATTCCCCTAGTCGAGGGTAGCCTGTGGACTTCAAAGATTAATTTTTCGAGGATGTTTAAGTAAATATTCGTGCAAGAGTATAATTGACACGAATTTCATCTTAAGTAATCTTCTTATTTTAGCATGTTTCATACAAACGACTAATGGAACTCCTTTGGACTTTTTCGCCATAACAAATAAACAATCTAGGCACGATTTATTTTGATCGTTTAGCCCTTATAACAGATCCTATAGCAGAAAATATCCATTTATTCAGCCTTTAAGCTACTTCGAACTCTGACAAGGCTTCAGTGAGCTAATTGGGACTCATCGAGGGTATGATAGTCCCCTCATGTCTGTGTCCGAAGTATGAGGAGTCAAACACGAATAATTGATGCTAGGCAGTCCCCAGCACTTACCCGGCGTTTGATATGTAAGTAGCATGTTGTACATTGTTTCCTTATTAAAAACCTTGTCGGAAAACCCACTTCGGGACAAAACAGAGCTAAAGAAAAAAGAGTGCATCACGTGTTTTCAGACCTAATTCTAATCTTCGACTGTTGATCTGATCCGTACCTGCAAGGGTCAATTGACTAGAATAACTTAGAAGAAATTCACAAAGGGTTCGCATTCCATACCTTAGCAATAGAATTTTTTTCAAGTGTGCCACGTTCCTACTTGTTTGCAGCTACTGACCATCTTCAGATTCTAATTGGTACAAGCCTTTATCGGTTATCCCGGTTACTCTATATGGAACTTCCCAATTCGAACCCAACTTCCCGTCACTAGGATTTTTGGTGTGAAGCTTAACTTTCCGTAGAACTAGTAACTTTCGTAGAACTAAGTCCCCAACTTGGAAGTATCTAAGATTCATTCTTCGATTGCAATATATCCCCATGTGTTGCTTCTGTGCTGTCAAACGGTCCAACACAGTTTCCCGAAGCTCATCCGTCAAATCAAGCTTTATAGCAATGGCTTCGTCATTTGATTTGTCTATTGCGTACTGAAAGCTTAAGCTTGGCTCACCGACCTCCACAGGTATTAAAGCCTCTGCTCTGTAAACTAGGAAAAAAGGCGTTCCCGCAGTGCTCGACCTTGAGGTCGTTCTGTAAGCCCAGAGTATCTCTGCCAAAATTTCCTTCTAGTTGCTTTTTGATTCCTGTAACTGCTTCCTTAGGTTCTGAATAATGGTTTTGTTTATTGACTCCACTTGTCCATTTGCACTTGGGTGATACGGAATTGATAAGATTTTCTTGATCTTCAAACATTCGAGGAAGTTGTTAACCTTATTGCCAATAAACTGTCGGCCGATTTTACACGTTATCTCGGTGGGAATAGCGAACCTACAGATAATGTGATCCCAAATAAAGCCGGTGACCTTTTCTCTGACTTTCTCAAAGGCCTGCGCTTCAACCCACTTAGAAAAATAGTTAGTCATAGATAAAATGAACCGTGCCTTACCGTGGGCCCAAGGCAGGGGCCCAACAATATCCCTTCCCCAATTCATGGATGGCCATGGAGACAATACTAGGTGTATTAGTTCTTCTGGTTGGTGTATCATCGACGCATGCCTTTGACATTCGTCGCACTTTTGGACAAAATTCCTCGCGTTTTCTTCTATCTGATTCCAGTAGTATCCTGCCCTGATCAACTTTTAGACCAATGATTCTGCCCCCGAATGATTCCCACAAGTCCCCTCATGGACTTCTCGCATCAATTAATCCAGTTCTCCTGGCCCCAAACATCTAGCCAAAGGGTCGTAGAAATACCGACGATACAGTTGGCCATCGATCAAGCAAAATCTTGCCGCTACGGTCCTAAGAGCTCTGGACTCTTAGGGTCTATGGGCAATTTCCCATCTTGAAGATAGTCTATGTACTTATTGCTCCAGTCCCAAGTCTGACTCATTGTATTTACCTCGACATGACCGGTTTCTACTGTGGAGTTCATCAATTTAACGACTGTCCCGGAGTTGAACTATTCCGCTCCTACTGACAAACCCAAATTGGCCAACGCATCTGCCTCATTATTTTATTCTCTAGGCACATGCTGCAGGGTCCATTCATTAAACCGATTCAATAGACTAGGATTTTGTCTAGATACCTCTGCATCCTCTATTCTTTTACCTCGAAGATGCCATTAACTTGATTTACGACCAGAAGCGAGTCACACTTTGCTTCTATGACCTCGGCTCCCAAGCTTTTGGCCAGCTCTAAACCTGCAATCATAGCCTCATACTCGGCTTCATTGTTAGTCAGTTTTGAAGTCCTATCGATTGTCGAATAATATCGCCTGCGAGGGCTTTAAGTACAATTCCCAGTTTGAACCCTTTTACGTTCGATGCACCGTTCGTGTATAAGGTCCAGAACCTCGAAATTTTCCCGGAGGTTAGCAATAGTTCTTTTTCCACCCCAGGGACTATTGTGGGTGTAAAATCTACAAAAATTAGAAAATTTATGGCCGTTCTTGGTTTATACTCTATGCCATAACCAACTAATTTCTACTTCCCATTTTGCTAACCTGCCAAATAATTTGGGCTTATGCATGACATTTTTCAAAGGATATGTGGTTACTACGCATAAATGATGACATTGAAAGTAAGGTTTCAGTTTTCTAGATGCGCTTATCAAAGCTAGGGCTAATTTTTCTAAGTGTGGATATCGGGTTTCTACACCCCCAAAGTTTTGCTAGCGTAGTAAATTGAGAATTGCGTACCTTTTTCTTCCCGAACCAAAACGCCACTTACCAGGACTTCGGACACTGCCATGTACAGAAACAGTTGTTCATCCACCTTCAGTGTGTGCGACAAAGGTGGGCTCGACAAATATTTCTTCAACTCTTCTAAAGCTCGCTGGCACTCCAGTGTCCACACGAAGTCATTCTTCTTTTCAACAGTGAAAAGAAGTGATGTCTTTTATCTGAAGATCGAGAGATAAATCGGCTTAAAGCTGCAATCCTCCCGGTCAACCTTTGCACCGCCTTCACATTATCAACTACTTCGATATCTTTAAAGGCTTTGATTTTGTTCGGGTTGAATTCTATTCTTTGGTTTGGCACCATGAAGCCCAAGAACTTTCTCGAGCCTACCTCGAAGGCACATTTTTCCGGATTCAGCTTCATGTTATATTTGCGGAGTATGTCGAAAGTTTCCTGCAAATGCTTCAAATGGTCCTCTGTCTTCAAGAACTTTACTAGCATGTTATTAATATAAACTTCTATTGTTTTCCCTATTTATTCTTCGAACATCCGATTAACTAGGCGTTGATAAGTTGCTCCAGCATTTTTAGTCCGAATGGCATTACATTGTAACAATATGTGCCATATCAGGTTACAAAAAAAGTTTTCTCTTAGTCCTTTGGTTCTATCTAGATCTAGTTGTAACCGGTGTAAGTGTCAAGAAAACTTAGCATTTCATGCCCCGCCGTCGCATCAATCATTCGATCGATGTGAGGCAAAGGAAAATTATCCTTCGGGCATGCTTTGTTCAAATCTTTGTAATCCACACACATTTTGAATTTATTTCCTTTCTTAGGTACAACTACCACGTTATCCAACCAATCCGAGTACTTTACCTTCCGGATGGAACCTATTTTTAAAAGCTTGGTCACCTCCTTTTTGGAAAACTTATGCTTTACTTCGGCCATCGGTCTTCTTTTCTACTTCACCGGGGGAAGTTTTGATCCAGACTTAGTTTGTGAGTCGTCACCTCCGGTGGGATACCTGTCATGTCTAAATGGAACCATGCGAAACAATCAGCATTGGCTTGAAGAAATTTAATTAATTTATGCATGAGCTCCGAGGCTAACCCCGTGCCCAAGTATACCTTTCCGCCTGGCAGATGTATGAACAAGACGACTTTCTCTAATTCTTCCACAGTTGATTTGGTTGCGTCCGAATCATCCGAAAGCACGAACTATCTGGGAACCCCAAAATCCTCTTCCTCGAAGTTCACCGATCCTTCCTCTCTCTTTGTGCCGATTGTATCTGAGTCTTGTGGTTTCTATTTAGTGGACTTGCCTTTGACTGACTTGTCAACATCCTTCAATGATGGTGCCTTCGATACGGGAGTTTCTTCTTCAACCGCGAACATTTCCCTTGCCGCCGGCTGTTCCCCATGAATCGTCTTTCCCTCCTCCGGGATAGGGAATTTCAACATTTGGTGTGATTCGAGGGTACCGCCCTCATGTCATGTACCCACGGTCTACCCAACTACTCATTGTACCTCATCACCCTTTCAATGATGTAAAACTTTGTCGGTCAAACTGTCCTAGCGATATTCACTGATAGGGTAATTTCTCCTTTCATAGTTACGCACACCATGTTGAATCCATTAAGGACCCGTACTGCCAGTACGATCTTTTCTAATAGACCCAGCCGTTCCACCACTTTCCAATGGATGATATTGGCTGAACTACCTGGAATCAAAATACGCTTAACCTGTGATTTATTAATAAGGATAGAGATTACCAAGGCATCATTGTGGGGTTGCATGATTCCCTTCGCGTCTTCATCATTGAAGGAAATGGATCCCTCTGGTACGTAGTCCTGAGTTCTTTTTTCCCGAGTGATCGAGACTTTTGTCCTCTTCATCATCGGATCCCGAGGAGTTTCAGCCCCACCGATGATCATGTTGATCGCATGTTGCGGCTCCACCGACTCAACTTGCTTGTTTGTATCTCTATTTCTGTAATTCCCTTTAGCCTGATCGCTTAGAAACTCACGCAAGTGCTCATTTTTCAGTAATTGGGCCACTTCGTCTCTCAGATGCCAACGTCCTCCGTTCTATGGCCATGAGTACCATGGTATTCGCATACTATGTTCAGATCCCTTTCGATCAGACCTAAGAGGCTTCGGCCACCTCGCGTTTTTAACATGGATAATTGCCGAAAGGATGCCAGCATCATCCACATTAAAATTATATTCGGACAACTTTGAGCTCTCTCTGCTGGTAGATGATCCACCGATATCACTTCTAAATTGTAAACCTCGGCTTCCCGAACTGTGCTCATTACGCTTGTCATTTCGGATTAAGTGATGACTAGAAGCATTTCTTCCCCTACCTGACCTGAAGCTCGACCTCTCCTGAGGTCCGTATGGTTGGTATTTATCCTTGGATGACTTTGGCTCTGTATCCATCACCCATTTTGACCTATCTGCATTTTTACCTCGGTTCGCCGTTCCTGGTGGCAATTCGATTTGATCATCCTCCAACGAGATTTCAGACTCATACCTGTTATGGATGTCGGCCCATGCCACTGCCTCATGTTCTAATAGGTTCTTCTTTAGTTTGAATGAAGCAACAGAGCTCCGGGGGTTAAGGCCCTTAGTGAAGGCTTAGTCCTCCCATTCTTCTGAAACTGGGGGTAACAAAGATCCATTCCTTTTGGAACCTCGACACAAACTCTCAGAGTAACTCGTTGTCCTTTTGGGCGATCCTAGATATGTCCGCCTTTCTTGCTTGGACCTTCCGAGCTCCAAAGATAAGCCTTTATAAAAGTATTTGTAAGCATTTCAAACGAGTTAATAGAATGTTCAGGAAGCATATCATACCACGTCATTTCCCCTTTGGGCAATGTCTCGCCGAATTTCTTCAGCATCACTGACTCTATTTCGTCCTTCTCGAGATCATTGCCTTTTATGGCACAGGTGAAAGAAGTCACGTGTTCCTGTGGATCTGTCGTTCAATCATACTTAGGAAGGGCATCTTGAACCTCTTCGGGATTAGGTTTGGGGCGGCACTCGAGGGATAACTCCTTTGACAATATCTCTTGGAATCCGGCCCTTTCAAAACCGGCGGAGCCCTGAGGATCTGGTCCACTCGAGAGTTAAACGTTTCCATCACTTTCTCATTTGTATCGATCCGTTTGGCCAATGCCTCAAGCATCTTCATGACCTCGGTCGACCCACCAGAACTCAATCCGTTGCCATAGTTAGCTGCCTGATTTTCCCCCGGGGCCGGTCCATTGGCTCAGTTTAGTTCCTTTGCATTGACTTCGTTGTTCTTCTTTTGGAGTTGGCCAACAATCGCCCGCTGTTCCTGCAACGTTTCAAATATCAAGCGTAAGTCAATCTCTTTTCCTGCATCACCCCGTGTCTTTCATACAGATAACTGAGGTGAAATCACAAGGTTATTGCTGTTGAACGGATCAACAGACTGGTTGCCGTCTATGTTCTGATCGACAGCGCCATTTGTATTGATCGAGTTTAGATCAACGGGGTGAACGCCATTTGGATCTTGGGGCAAATTGTTGACTGGTACCCCGTTGTTGTTGTTTTTGCCGTGGTGACCTAGTTCACCATTATTTTTCAAGTGAATCAACTGGCTGCTGTTATATATTTTGAGGTTAACCTGAAATCTCAAATTTCAACAGAATAAGTGAAAGTAGAGTTGCAAACAAATCACCACTATTATCCTTAGCCCCACGGTGGGCACCAAATTGTTTACCCTAAAAAGGTAACAATTGAATTTGTACGCGGTTTAAAGGATACGTGGTTTGATTAGTTGTTAACGTAATGAAACAAGAAATAACAATCAATTTAATAAAGCAAACAAGGAGAATGATAGCCTGTATTCATGTATATCTTTACTGGAAAATTGGTCCAGTCGAGCGTGTTGAACAGTGAACCCGAGCCAATTACGATAGCTTATCCTTTTTGAGAGATATTACAGAGCAAGAGCAAATGAGTCAAAAAAAATCAGAGCTAAAATATGAGGGTTTCACCCCTTTTTATAGTTACAAGAGTGGGCCTTTCCTTAAACCCTAAAAGCCCGATAAAAACCTTATCTAAAGGCGGCGTCCAGAGATGTCCGCGTAACAGATGGCGAGAAATCCGGCTCGTAACAGATTCCTCACGTATGTCGATCGGCGTCTCTTCGGTCTCTGGTATCCCTTCGGTTTCTAGTGTCACTTTGATTTCTGGCATCTCTTCGTCTTAATGGGCAAATGACTCTTCGAACATTAATCCATCTAAACCACCGAACTCAATCTAACGCCACATCTGTCGGCGTTTACATTTTACTCCGACCCCTCGAGGCACTTTACACCGGTTTTTACCGTATACATTGCCATTCTTGTCATTTTCATCCTTGTTTCTATTCCATCAAAAACCAGAAGTCAGTCTGAAAATAATAATGATACTATTACTAAAATGAAATGTGGTTCAGATACTGGTCACGGGTGTAGAAACAAAAACGAGGCATTAAAGTTGAAACTTGTTGGCATTGCTTCACTTCTTGTGACAAGCGTGATTGGTGTTTGTTACCCCCTTTTTCTCGTACAATCCCTGCATTACATCCCAATATGATTTTATTCGTGTTGGTTAAGGCATTTGCTTCCGGAGTTATACTAGCCATGGGTTACATGCACGTTTTACCTAATTCGTTCGATTGCCTTAGGTCAGACTGTTTGCCGGAGAACCCTTGGAGAAAATTCCCCGTCACGACGTTTGTTGCTATGCTTTCGTCTATTTAACTCTAAGTGTGGATTCATACGCCAAGAGCTACTTTAAGAAGTACAAAATGGAAAGTGGAGAGGGAAACGGCGGGAGAGATATATAATGTTCATAATAATGTGAAAATGGAGTCACAAATTTTTGATAATAGCCAAGTTCATGGAGAAGCCAAATGTGATGATAAAGCTTCACAACTGCTTAGTTATAGGGTTGTGGCTCAGGTACAATTCTCACTTTTAGTAATTGTATAATTCAATCGTTTTTGCTCCACAAATACTTTCATATTTCAATTTTACGTAATTTTTCTATCTATTTTGATTATTTTCAGAAACAAGTAAATCCTCTTCCTATGTCAGTGCTTAAGAAGTTTGTCGAAGGAACTTTAGAAAAAATGTTAATTTATGACAGATTTTCAAACTGACGGAGCATTTTATCTTATGCTTTTGTTGATCAAAATCAACAAAAGCATCGGAAATAGCCTTTCTACCCTCCTAAGGTAGGAGTAAGGTCTGCTTACACACTACCTTCTCCAGACCCCACTTATTAGATTACATAGGATGTTGTTGTATGCTTTTTTTGATCAAAGTAGAAAAGGATACCCTTATAGTGTCCTGTAGAAGGATGAGTGTCACGGCTTAATTTTACTTTATCTTCAGTATACCTTTTCCATTTTCCCTCTTTGAATTCTTGATAGTGTTTGTGGAAATAACTGGCCAAGTATTTAATTAAGTATACCTTTTCCATTTTCCCTCTTTGAATTCTTGATAGTGTTTGTGGAAATAACTGGCCAAGTACTTAATTAAGTGGTTATTTAATCTGAGGCATGTCAAACATTGCTGCTAAAGTCGATCGACAAAAGTTCAGTTTTGTTTTTGGAGTAATCATGGCTTTATAGTATATTTCCACATAGTAGCAATGTAGAATGTTGTAACAAATGAAGAGCATTTATACATCATCAATTACAGGTCTATTTCTTGTATATCATCAATTATCAATCGTCCGTCATATTTAATAACTTACACAATTGTAAGTCGTACATAATGTTCTTTAAATGATACTATACCCTTTTACAATGTTGTTATGTAAAAACTGTACTGTCGTATAATGTATATACGATGATTGTGGTATATGACTTGCCTTTTTTTTTTTCTTTTTTTTTCTTTTTTTTTGTACTGTTACGATTATCTGAATATCAAAAGAAGCATTATTTTCATGTTTATTCACCTTAATAATTGAATGTCATGGAAATGCAGGTTTTGGAGCTAGGAATTATTGTGCATTCAGTAGTGATAGGACTATCCATGGGAGCATCTGATAATCCATGTACAATTAGGCCACTTGTAGCTGCTATTTGCTTCCATCAACTTTTTGAAGGAATGGGTCTAGGAGGTTGCATCCTTCAGGTAATCTTGAAAATAAACTTCAGTTCTCGGTTAAAATTGGTAATTACAGTCGGACCTTTCTATAATAGCCATCCTCTATATAGAATAACTTTTCACTATAATAGTCATGCTCTTTCATCTTATGTTATATTATATGTACTCTATAACATCATTTCATTATAGCTACCAAAAAAATATCGGGACAAACGATTATGTCATATATAGAGAGGTGTCACACCCCAACTTTTGATAGGGCATGATGGGCACCCGACCCTTACTTAGGGCCGAGCGAACCCGCTGGTTCTCGTTATACTCACAATCTTACCGGACTCTTAAATCATGAAATGAGTGCATAATGAAAGCTTTTCAAAAACATGCTTTTCGTCTTTCTCAAATCAAGTAAAATACGTAATCATATGAAATTTGTAACATAATGCATAATGATACATCGGCTTCGAGCCGCTTACAAAACTATGTTATATACGTGACTCTTGTCGCAAAGTCTCTAACATAAATCAAGATACCATAACATAGATACTCGACTAAAACCTCCGAAGGAAATGGACTCGCCAATCCGGTGGAACATCTTTCTACTAATATCCTCTACTCATCCGTATACACACACGTGGCATGAAACACAACGTCCACGAAGGGACGTCGATGCGAATAATGTACGAGTATGTAAGGCATGAATAACAACATAATATAGACATGGAAGGTAACATGGAATAAGAGAGATAACACACATCCGGATGCCTCGTAAGGCGGATGTCATGCGTATAAAAAAAAAAAAAAAAAAACTTTTCTTGCATACATATATATAATATTATCATCATAACGTACCCGGCCTTTTCAAGACTCGGTGTGTAACGTACCCAGTCCTTTCGGGACTTAGTGTGTAACGTACCCGGCCCTTTCGGGACTCGGTGAAGGGGACAAATATCGACAAGATATTGGAATAACTACGATGCTTACTATGGTATGATCACCCGATGAGAGACTACAAAACGGCACGAAATTTGGACAATTGAATGATCGAGGTCGTAAGAAATAGATGCAATAGTGCATCGATTATGATAGCATTAAAGGAAGAAGATCATTGAAGGAGGGATTCAAGATATTCCGTATACGAATTACCGATAGCCGGACTTAGCATAAGGACCCTTATTAAAAGAAAAAGAAAAGAGAGAATAGTGTAAAGCGTAGGGTGAA
Source organism: Lycium ferocissimum (assembly GCF_029784015.1). Lineage (NCBI taxonomy): Eukaryota > Viridiplantae > Streptophyta > Magnoliopsida > Solanales > Solanaceae > Lycium > Lycium ferocissimum. The sequence goes on from NC_081351.1 coordinate 10,974,374, forward strand.
AGGAAATTTCGGTGTTATACCAACTGGAAAATAAAATACCGCAATGATCGACCCAGTCGTTATAGAAGGGAACGCAAGGGATGAAGATGCTACGAGCTCAAAAGAATGGGTACTAAAGGAAAAAAAAAGTATTAGCGGTGGAATTGTGTCCTAATGGCATTACGGTTTATACGAGAGAAGAAGAAAAGCGACAGGTGATAAAGGTCATAGAATTGTCTATGGTAAGATATGATAACCAAGAAGCAGATAAGGAAGAGAGTAAGAGTACGACAAGATAAGTCAAGAGAGATAATAAGAAGGACATAGTAAACATACGAGATATATAGAACAAAGTGATGATATCGCGAGACAAGGAAGGTTTTGAATAAGAATGGAAGAGTTGATAGTGACTATGACATGAGTTTCGCCTTATTTTAACATTCGAGGACGAATGTTCAAAAGGGGGGAAGGATGTTACATCCCGTATTTTCGTGCGATAAGTTGCATCATAGGTTAGTCACATAAGCTCAAAGGACAGGATTATGTTTGAAGTTATAAGTGTTTATGTTATGTTCAACAAGTGATAAGTAAGTGCCGCGAAGGTTGGAGGTTAAACGAATCGGAAAAAAAAAATTAAAAAAATAAAATAAGTTTTGCTAAGTTTGGGATGTTGAATAAGTTATACGCTGGAGTTTTGGACATATCCAAGTATGCAAATAAAGAGATCGGTGTATAAAAGTTTTGGTCTCGAAATAATTTCCGCGGATGAACGATGCTACGAAGGCGGTGAACGATGTCTAACGAGGAGCAACTATATAAAGGGGTTTAACCCTCATTTTCAGCCAAGAAAACACCCCAAAAAAAAATTCCCAAAAATTCTAGAGAGTTCTCCAACCTTCCCTCCATTAAAATTCAACGCGAGTTAAGTAAACATCTCCGGATTCGGGTTCCGCCGGCATATAGTTACGATTATAATATTGTGTTGCGGTGAATTTGTGGCTTGGGAGTAAGGCAAGTATTGAAGATATCGCGGTATTAGCGAAAGTAAGGTATGAATCTTTCTCTTTTAGTATCATTTAAGATTTATTTACGGAAATAAATTTATGGAATATTATGTAGAGAATTCGTTTGTGGAGGAGTTGGAGAAAATATCATGTGGAGTATTTGATGGAATATTTTGGTAGTAATGAGGTTGTTGTTTTTTTGTTGTTGTTATTGGTTGTTGATTGTTGGTATTGAGAATTCGGGCTAGGCATATAAATAGGGGGAATCTTTGTCCGACTTTCGCGGACCTTAAAAGGAATTTATTTAGAGACTTAAGATAAGAGTGTGACAATGAGCCTAATGATAATACGAATGGTTGCCTATGTAGATTATGAGATGACGAACGATCCTAAATAAATCGCGCGACGAAGCAAGTTGGAAAGTCGGAGAGTAAGCTCCAAAGGTATGTTAAGGCTATCCCTTTCTTTCAAAGGCATGATTCCTATGGTACGATTTCATAAATGTTTCCATAATTTTTTTTTTTTGTTTTTAAAAGTTAGAAGTTTATGACTCCAAGGCATGATTCCTTTCCCAATAACCCATAAATGTTTTCCAAAATGCCGTATTTTCCAAACCAGAGATTTATGATTCGCTCTTATGATAACAGCGATGAACATGTTTTTACGATGATAATGATGATGTCAAAGATGAGAATATTTTCTATGATGGTTATGATGATGATGATCTTATGGTTAAAAGTCTCAAGTTATGAGATCAATGATTCTATGAGATTATTGAGCTTATTTCATGATTACGTCGATTTTATTCATTGTTGTTGATCTCACCTTATAATAATTGTTCCTTCAAGGTGAGATATAGCGATGATGATTGCTCCATAATATAAATCGGAGGTTACCGACCTTACGTCACTCCGATAGAGTCGTAGCTTTTATTTGGCTCTCATGCATGTTTTATATATATATATATATATATATATATATATATATATATATATATATATATATATATATATATGTATGTATTTTACTACACCAATCCGCGCTATAGTCGGCGGGTACGGCACCTATTAGTGCAACCAACGCGATCGATTGGTATTACACATCCCGAAAGGGGGTATCCCGAAAGGACCGGGTACGTTACACAAAAAGGCCGGGTACGTTATGATGATAATATTATATATATGTATGCAAGAAAAGTTTTTTTTTAAAAAAAAAAAAAAGCGAGCATGCATGACATCCGCCTATGAGGCATCCGGATATGGAGTTCTCTTCCATGTTACCTTCCATGTCTATATTATGTTGTTATTCATGCCTTACATACTCGGTATATTATTCGTGCGCGTCCTTCTTGTGGACCACTGCGTTAAATGCCACGCGGTGTATACGGATGAGTGAGGATATTAATAGAAGATGTTTCAATTGGCGAGCTCCATTTCCTTTCGGAGTGTTGCCGAGAATATCTATGTTATGTATCTTGATTTATGTTAGAGACTTTGCGGACGAGACGCATATAACATGACTTAAGCGGCTCTGTAAGCCGATGTATCATTATGCATTATGTTACAAATTTCATATGATTATAGATTTTACTTGATTTGAGAAAGATGAAAGGCATGTTTTTGAAAAGCTTTCATTATGCACTCATTTCATGATTTAAGAGTCCAGTAAGATTGTGAGTATAACGAGAATCGGTGGGTTCTCTCGGCCCTAAGTAAGGGTCGGGTGCCCATCATGCCCTATCAAAAGTTGGGATGTGACAAGAGGTTTGACTGTATTGCATCAATATGAGTTATCAGAAACATATGTGATAAGAGATGATCATGTTTGACAATATAACTATGTCTCAGTTCCGCTTTAACTTTTTGTATTTTTTTCGTGTTTAGGCGGAATATGATATGAGGATGAAAGCAATTCTAGTGTTCCTTTTTTCATTAACAACAACATTTGGGAGCACTTGGAATAGGTTTATCGAATGTGTATAGTGAGAATAGTCCAACAGCTCTCATAGCGGTGGGATTACTTAATGCATGTTCAGCAGGTCTATTGAATTTACATGGCATTGGTGGATCTCCTTGCTTCTGATTTCATGGGAACAAAATTGCAGAATAATATGAAGCTTCAATCATGGACTTATTTTGCTGCTAGGTTCTGGTGGAATGTCTGTCATGGCCATATGGGCGTAAAACGATTCTTTTTTTTTTTTTTTTTTGCGTAAAAGCAAAGCATTTAGTCCTTTATTTTTTCCCATTTCATTCTAGTTTTGTTTCCATCTTTGGAGTGTAATTATGAGTATTGGAAAATAATGTAATTAGTTCGATCTCCTAACTCCTAGTACTTTTCAAATTGTTGAATTTTAAATTCGTTGCACTAAAATGAGGATTAAAGGAAAGGAGAAGGAAGTACTTAAAGTACTTGACAGTTTTATTTGCTTCGTCTAAGGACACAAGTGATGCTTTAACAGATATTCTTCTCAATCCATTGATTTTTCTCATGGTATCTACAGGTGTATGATCTAACCTCATGTGCCAAGCATTTACATCCTCCCTAGCTACTTTTGCTCCTCCAGTAGAATATTCAACTGCACAATAAGCAAGCTATCTTTTTCCTCTTTGCTCAACTTCCAGGGTGTACGACCTTTGATCCTCTTTACCACTCTTCTCATTGTAAATGTCCTAAAATATATAGATATCAGGAAAAAAGGTTGCTGAACACTTTGATTCATTTGTTAGTTTGGATACTAAAAAGAGATTATATTTGGACTCTGGGACAGAGAGGACATTATGAATTTCGCCATTAAACACAAAAGATGAACTGATATGTGATACTGCAGCTAGATCTCCTGTTGACGAATGTAGTTTAGTTCTTGTAATTATGCCTTCTAATTATAACTAGCTAGCTAAGGTTTCTAAATTTGAAGTCATATGGTTTGAAGCACCTATAGCTATTGTTTATTTGCATGAACTTTTGAGACATAAAAGCAGTTACTATACCTGTAGTATAATTTAGAAGCTCAACTTGCTTTCCCTTTCCGATCCCAACAGCCTCAAAATCTCCTGGTAATGTTCTTGAGTAAACACTGGTGCAGCAATAGCTGTTACAACTAGCTGGGCTTGGTGAATAACTTCATTCTCAGCTTGATATGTACTCATGTTGTAGGTCGATGAATTTTCTTCTTGAACTTGAAACTGTCACGACCCGACTAGAGGGCCATGACTAGTACGCGGAGCTGACCACCGAATACCACCCTTCCTGTTAGCTATCATCTTAAATCTGAACATATCTTAGTCTCATCATAAATTTACTATAAGAAAACCTTCGTTGTCTCTTAAAATACTTATATTTATATATATATGTATACATAAACACATAAACCACAAGGCCCCAAAATAATACACAGCATATGCCCTAGAGGAATCACATAACATTGACTACCCACACATATGTATCTACGAGCCTCTAACTGAAAGACTGGAATCATATGGGCGGGACAGGACCCCGCCATGCCCATATGTACACAAGAGAAATATACCAATAAACGGCAACTCCGGAGTAGTGGAGTGCTCTTGTATAGCTGCTGATTATGCTCCTAAGCGTCTGGTCCGTCTCCCTGTCTACCTGCGGGCATGAACGCAGCACCCATAGAGAAAGGACGTCAGTACGAGCATTGTACCGAGTATGTAAGGCATGAATAATAACATACTGAGAACAATGTAGGGAATATATGATAAAAGAAAACCTGTAACTGAAGGCCTCTTCAGGCGAAATCATTCATATTAACTAATTGTAGAATCCTCGTACATAGACTTGTATATATATCATCATGCATCAATACATATATATTGATATCACTGTTGACACCCAATTTTGTCCCACCTTTCCTCCGAACTATCCATTTACGCTTCTAGTATTTTTTGGAAACTTCAAAATAATTATTTATACTTTTAATATAATTATTAGTACCAGCATTTCATTATTCTATTGCAGTCACTACTGTTATTACCTTTTATTACCGTTACTACTACTATTATTGTTATTATTATCATTATCATTATTATTATTATTATTATTATTATTATTATTATTATTATTATTATTATTATTATTATTTGTTATTATTATTATTATTGTAATTCGTATTTTTTTTTATCATTTCAGTATTTTTACCAGCTTATGCACACACGTCGCATTTATTTCCGTACAACTAAATAACAGCATTTATTTACTGTTGACTTTCAAAATATTATTGTACGGCTATTACAATGTCATATAATTTTATTTTTATCTGATTACTAACAAATATGTACTTTTATATTAGATAATATTTTAACACGCGTTAGCATATAATTAACTAAAAATAGGTCTTTACTTTAGAAACGCAAATTGTTTCTTTCATCAGCCAAATTATTAGTCCAAATTCGAACCCCATCAACATAAATATTTTCGGACCAATTAGCCAACATTTTATCCCCAACCCACATTTAATTGACCTAGCCCACTATTTATATACCCGGCCCATACCCGTTTAAATTATACCCGACCCCGCCCAATTATTTGTGTCGATTATTTTCTACCCTAACAGCGCCTCTCTCTCTCTTTTTCCTTCACGCCGCGCACACCGCCCCTGCCCTCCTCTTTCTCTCTCCCTTCCCCTCCATTTTCAGCCAAACCTTAATCCTCCTTTAGCCATAGTCAGAACATGCATGCTCATTTCAGGAAAAGCTTTGTTTTTCCATCAAAAGGGTATAGCAATACATCGCTTTTTTTTTTTTTGACTTTTTTCCTTCTTTTTTTTTTGCAACTCTGCTTCTTCCTCTTTCTGAGGAATCTGACCGTGTCCGTCCAAAATCCGAACGTTCAGGTTCAAACGACTACATTTGACTCGTTTGAAACTCGAAAATAATTCGAATCCCGCCCAAAAATGTTAGTCTAAAAACCCTAATTTCGTCCTATAAATACTAGCCTTCTTATACTCAAAAGGGAGGCTGGGAGCAGCCTGGAAAACCCCCCAAAATATTAAGTTTCTAACCGCTCAAACTCCCCTTTTAAAAAATGCTAGTTTAATTTTGTTGATATCATCTCTTAAACAATAAATCCTTTTCTGTTTTGCTTTGGTATTTGATTCGGTTCCGAGTATATACAAACTCAGAGTTTGCGATGTTTCGAGGCATATCGGAGACCCCGCCTCATTTCGCTGCACCCGAAGAAGGTCAGTGATTCTTCTCTTTTTAGTTATCTTGAATTCGTAGCTGTTTCCCTGTTTAGATGCGGTCTAGGATTTTTTTTTTTAAATTGCTAGTTAAAATCTGCTTATGTGCGTTGGTTGTCATTCTCATTTAGTTGTGTGCATTAATAGTTTCAAGCATGTTTGAGTGTATTAGCTTCTTAGTATTGGCTCTGGTTCAACCTTATTGATTTAGTATTTGTCATATCATTAACCTAACTGTGTTATACTGTAGTTTGACTTAATCCATGTTAAGCATTATTCCCCTTGTTAAGTTTAGTTCATGCTCTTAAATAGATCATGTGTCCTAATCACAAGTTCATTTCTATTGTTTTAGAGCATCAGTTGATTGGTATATGACTAGTTAGATTAAATGTTTGTCTAAATGGATAATAAATTATTAAAGGTCAAATACAAGGTCCGTCTTGTTGATTACCTAGTAAATCTGATATATTACGATATGAGTAAGAAAGGTCCTAGCCTGAATTTAGAATAAGCTTGAAGTTTTATTAGTGATAACCATTGATGACATGTTTTAATCTAATGAATCATGTATATTTAAGAGTTAAGAAATGGGATCTAAGCATTCCGAACTTGGCTTGACATGAGGGTAAAAGAAACTATGTACTGTTTGGTTTTAAGATTCTTAAGTTGGTGACGGGATAGTCAGCTAAGTATGCTCTAGGTCGGATCCTGAGATTGTGACGCGAGAGCCTGATGTATGTGTACAAAATCGAATTAATCTCAAGCTAGTCATCTGTGCTGAATGTTTTACGGTATTCCGGACTTGTTAAGTGCTTCGGTTTGTGGAATAGGAAGTCATATGCAATAGTTCTGGTATTCTTGATAATCCCGTTATTTGTTCCCTTGAATCAGTCACATGAGAGCAGCCATTGATCTCTGCTTATTTTCCGAGCCTATGTCAAACTGTGTGCTAAATTTTACTTCGCTGCTCTAAACGAACACTGCACAGGACCATAAGTCTTTGTTTTGACAGTAGGGTTGGTATATTTGGTCCTTCTCTAATTTAGAATATTACCCAAATTGATGGTGATATTTAAAGCATGCTTACACTAGTTTAAAGCTGAAACCAGACCCTCTGCATATTCTTCAACGGTCCCATTTCAAATTCGTGAAAATCTTTCTCATGTGTTTCGGTGATTGGTTAGCCAGGTGAGATAAGACAGTCTCTCTGAGTTTTGAATGCCAACTTCTGCTCAAGAATGAGTTAGATATACGGATCATATAATAAAATGCACTAGGCATATACAGTCTTTGGATACCTTAGGTATATCTGAACTTGTATATTTGGTATAAACATCGGATATCACCCGTAACAGCCCAGAATTGCAAACCTTTACACTGTAAATTCCTTTGAGCTGCGCACTGTCTCCTTATTGTCGCTGTATTGGGGCTTCCTTTGCCTCTGTGGTTATTTGACCTTGTTTAGGTTGGGTTTTGCCATCTGTTACTTCAACTGGGCCTACCTTATTCTTTTCTATTGCTGTAACGTGTTGGGACCTGCTTTCATCCTTTTAATGTTGTCGTTTCTAGTTGGGTCTGAATAGGAATCTATTCTATTCCGTCACTATGCTAAAGAAATTTCATGAATGTCATGTTGATTCTGTGCCCCTTTTTATTCTTATGTAGTCAAACAAGTGTCTTGTGTGGTTACATCTTAAATCTAGTTATACATATTTAGTCGTGTTTATTGATTTAATACTAATCCGTTTCCTTTCATTTTTATGCATGACCTTCGCATACGAGTCCGAGGGACTCGTCTTCCGCATTGTTGGGCCAAGGCCCAACGAAAACATTATTCCTCCTCCATGTCCGCCAAGGGAATAGAGAAATGAAGTTCTGGGTCAAAGCCCAATAAGAAGAAAAAAAAAAAAACAGCAGCAGTTAGCCCTAAAAAATGGTGAGCCCGATAGCTTATTGGCCCTTCTATTTTTTTTTTTTTTTTTTTTTTGTGCATTTAATTTGTATTGCATGACTAACTCTTTATTTTGTTTTTATTTTCTTAATTTAGATGAACCTTAGATGAATTAGTAGGTTTAGTTTTAGTGATGGGTAGTTAGGAAGACTAACAATTAATTCTCCAAGTTTCATTCTCTTTTATTCTACGTTAAAATTATTTATAACACCTATAATATTTATCTTTCTTAGAATAATTGATTTACAAAATAGCATAATTATATATTTTTAAGCTAAAAGGGATTATGATTTATACTCACTACCTTAAAATTTCAAAACGCCCTACTATGCAAATATTAATCCCAGTGCATTTCATGAACGTTTTAGATTAATCCGATGATATATATATATTTAGCCAAAACATAGTTAAATAAAGGTAATAAGAAAGAGAAAGAAAATCCATCACCTTTTGCATTCTATTTATAAAATAGTTTAGATGATGTAAGCATATCTAACCAATTGAATCTTAAAGCTTCATTTACATTATTTTAAACCTTTTTGCATTCTATTTATAACAAGTCTAGATTTCCTCCACCACTATACTCATATAATGTCATTTTATTCCAAGTTTAAATTGGCTAGGTTTTCTCTTAAAAACTTCTATTTATATGCAAATCATTATATTTTGCAAGTCTCATTTTTAAAATAATATTATTATTTAAAGCTTAACAACATTTATAAGTTTTATTTTTAAGTGGACTATTATGTATTTCTACAAGTTAGATTAAATAGCATTATTATATTTTCCTTTAAAACCTTAATAACATTTGCAACTTATTTTCTTAAGATTTGAGCATTATATTTAATCTAAATTAATTAACCTAAGTTTTACCGGTAAACCGTAGTTAACGGATCCTAGAGGATGCCTAACCCCTTCCCTTTAGGATAACTAGAACCCTTACCCAGAATTGAAAGTTAAGCAGACCATTAACGGAGGTTTAGTTAGGCTTTACCTTAGTTAATAAAATAGGTGTCCTAATTCACCATTAAATTAATTAGGTGGCGACTCCTTAAAACCAAGCATATAGGAATCTCCAATATGTTGTACCTAATTTAACCCGTTTAAATGGGGTATAACAATCACCGTACATTAGTATATAATATTTACATAGGCATATATCTGTATACGTATATATTACTGTAATTGACCATATGAGTTCGGTATCATTCATACTTATTAAACTTATTCCAAGGAATCATCTCATACACATGCACATACATATAATGATATCCTATTGCTAGCATTTTCTGTATCATTATTCATATTCGGCCATAGAAGGCTCGACAATATCCATATTATTCGGCCATGTAAGGCTCGACAAAGATCCGTATTCGGCCACTAGGGCTTGACAATATCCGTATTCGGCCACGTAGGGCTCGACAGCATTCGTATTCGGCCATGTAGGGCTCGACAATATCCGTATTCGGCCACGTAGGGCTCGACAATATCCGTATTCATCATATTTATGTATCCTTATACCTCATATTCGTATTTCCATATACGTCGTGTGCATATATTCATATACATCATATACATATACATCATATACATATATTCATATGCATCATATACATATATTCATATACATCATGTTCATAAATAGCATGCATGAGAACCCAAGGGAACTGTAACACTATCGGGGTGACGTGAGGTCGGTAACCCCCGATTATCCTATGGAATAATCATAATCATCACGTCTCACCTTGAAGGGACTAATATCATAAGGTGAGACTAACAACAATGAGCAACATCATTTCTTAAACATATCTTATATCTTTCTCGAAAAGGCTCCTGAGAAATCTTTAGCTTTCGATATTTGGAATATAGAAAAATCATGGAAATTTATAGAAATTTATAGTATAGGAATCATCCCTTTGGAAAAGAAAGGGGACTAGCTTTACATACCTTTACGTCTCCTTAACAACTAAGCATTCTCCTTCCAAGCTCACAACTCTACATTAAGAGAATTCGTGCTAAATTAGATCATTTCAAACATGCTTGAGTCTAAACTAAAGTGACTAAAAGCTAGCGAAAATTGGGCAGCATTTCCTTTGTTTCAACAACTTTCTCCATGTAATAAAACAACTCCCAAATAGCAATAGCAACTCCCATAATATCACAATCAATAGATTTCTCAAGCTAAACATGGTTCACTTCTCAAATTCACTTTCAAAGTCATCCATAACCATGACTACAATACAACAACATATTCATTCTTCCTATAATATTTCCTCAACGTCATTATCATCATTCATAACAAGATTATACTCATCTCATACTAAGAATCATGACTCAAATCAACTTACTACTCAAAATACCATTATTTCCCTATTTGAGCTCATATTCTACTTTCTTCTAATCCAAGTCTTTCAACTACTCAATACTTTGAATAACACGAGCTAGATGTAAAACTCACCTTTGATTATGTAGGAATGATCTTTGGATGAAGATACTTTACTTGAGAAAAACCCCCCAACTCCAATACCAAAGGATTTCTTGACTTCTACAAACCCTAGTGAGCCTCTTTGCACTTGATTCTCTTGATTCTTGGTGTTTGATCTTTGATTTCTCTTGGATTTGCTCTTGATTTTGGTCTTAGCTCATAGGAAGACTTGTTGAGAGAGTTTCTAGAGGTTTCTATGTCCAAAAATGGTGAAAATATGATTTTGGGTCAAATTTGGTTTATTTATAGTTGTCCAGAAAATTCTGGACCGACACAACATGCTTATGGTTACGAGGCCGCAAAGCGTGCTTTGCTAGACGCATGTCATTGTCGCAAGCCTCGCAAAATCACCAAAATTCACTGTCACACTTTGCTGCACAACTGCGTGGCCGCAAAGCGCGCTTTGTTGCTCGCATGTTGCGCCACATATTGCGCCATAATGTGACACTTTGCCAAACCTTTACCGAAACATAACTCCAATGATCCGACTAGTCTTAAACCTTCCCGAGGCTTACTAAACATGGTTTTAATCCATTATATACCCAAGATGGACATATCTATCCTCATGACCTCGAAAAAATTTGTCCTACTTCTCAAGGCTAGGACAATTAGCATTTGGCGAAACTCAAGGTATGAAAATGCGAGGTGTAATAGAAATCCAAGGGATAAGCATTTAGCGAAAATAGCCCTTGGTGTGCCCTTTTAAATGGCAGAATTCACATTGAACATTTTTCTTCTTAGGGTTGAAATTCGAATCTCCTTTACCGCTGTATAAGGCAACTGAATCTGCCGTAGCTCCAGTCAACTAAGTTGTTTGTGCCAAAGGCAACCGAGTAAAAAGTCCTACATTTTGAAGATGATCGTGGGAAAATTTCATAGAGGACGTTGATTCCCTAAGGGGAGAGTATGTAGCATCCTAGACAAATTCCACAGTGGACAAAACAACAGGAAGATGTTTGATACATAAGGAAGCAACACTGCTAGAAAAAGAGTTTTTTCCCACTGACATTTAGTGGAAAATTTGTGCTATAAAATATGATTTTCCGGCCTCATTCCCATAGAACAATCTCATTGGGAAAATGCATGGTGGGAAATAGGTTCCCATTGAAACGCTGGGAAACTTCATAATTTTTTCATGTGAAAATTCTGTAAGGATTTTCGCAATTTTAGACTATGGTTCATAAACAATCTATATAAAATCCTATCGATAATTTCACGATTGTGGAACTACATGATTTTCACAATCATAAGATATAAGAATTTCAGTCAAGAAAACATACCAGAATCGGCCATAACGATCTTGACTTAATCGAGCGGAAGCGGAAAAACTTGATCTTCTTTGGAAACTCTTTTCTCTCTCTTTTCCTTTACTGGTTTCTCTTAGAATAGTGTGTTGATGGAGTATACACTATTCCCAATTTAAAGACACAGAGAGAGGACCCACAACTATGTTGGGGAGTTACAACTCCTCTATCCCACTCTCCATCACGTGAGGAGGGAGTTATACCACAAGTTAACTTCTAAATAATATCAAATTTAATTTAGCTATTTAATATTTATTAAACCAATAAATAATATGTGGGCCACAACTTACATTCTCCCACTTGGCACACGTTCATTCACTCAATGATTCAATAAATATTTCAATCACTGTGTACACATTCAAAGCTAAATCTTCATTCCATTGGAAACACTATTCATTGTGATTGAGTAAATCAAATAATATGAGTCCTGGCGGTTGTACATACCCTTATTCGATATAGTCCCTTACATGTACTACAATATTAGTCTATTACCCAATACAACCTTTACAAATACATAATGGTCCACCAATAATGCTTAGAATACTTGATCTAAGCTAGAACCTGTCATCATCATTCTCAACATTATGTATACAAGAGAAAACAGGTGACAATAGAAACATATATATAAATGAGCTCAACGTGTTAATCTCATAAACATAATAAGGCCTTTACATAAAGTCATTCTGTTACACCTTGGAAAATCTCATGTCACTGTGCAGTGAATAGACTAATGCAAGTAAGGTGTACATGTCCTTACAAGTAAGAAGGGATACTTAATTATTCTAATTAAGATTCCAAAGACATTTGAGGCAAGAGAAGAAAGTTCATTGAGGAAGGCGAAGTATAAGTCGTGTTTTGGAAAGGTTTTCGAAGTACCGAGCTAATGTTGATTTAATAATGTCTTGAGGAAGAGTTATAAGGCTCCTTAGATAGTTAATGAAGTATTATACAAGTGTCAAGAAGGTTCCACAAGGATTGGAAGTCAAATGAAACAACGGGATCAACTTCGGGAAATGTGAGTTATACGGCTACTTATACGATCCGTATAACATATACAGTCCGTATAAGTGACCGTATAACCTGTCCATAGAGGGGTCTTTCATTGGAGGTATTATACGGACCGTATAAGGGTCCATATAATCCTCGTTGGGCAGCTTTTTAATTTTTATAAAAAAGGACCCCAAGTTCTCATTTTTCATTTCACTCATTCTCCACAACTCAAGAGGGCTCTAGAACATTCTCCATACAATTTTAACATATATCCAAGAGAAATCAAGGGTTAAACATCAAGAGTTGGTAGGATCAAGTATATGGATGCTCACTAGGGTTGATACAAGTCAAGGTTTCCTTAGGAATTGAAGTTGGGGTTCTTCTCAAGTGGAGTATATTCATCCAAAGACCATCCCTACATATTCAAAGGTGATTTTTACATTTATTTCATGTTATTAGAGGTATTGAGTAGTTGAAAGACTTGGATTAAAGAAGCTGCAGAATATGAGCTCAAAGATGGAAATAATGATATTTTGAGCTGTAAGTTCATTTGAGTCATGATTCTTAGTATGAAATGAGTATAATTTTGTTATGAATGATGCTAATGCCGTTGAGGGAGTATTATGTGAAAAATGAATATGTTGTTATATTGTAGTAATGGTTGTGGATGATTTGAAAAAGAATTGTGAGGGTTAAATAATGCCTAACTTGAAGAACTTATTGACTATGATATTATGGGTGTTGTTATTGATGTTTGGGAGTTGTTATATTAGATGGAGAAAGTTGTAGAAACAAAGGAAGTGCTACCCAATTTTCATTAGCTCTTAGTCGCCTTAGCTTAGCTTCAAGTATGTTTCCGGTTATCTAATCTTAGTACGACTTCTCTTGAATGTAGAATCGTGAACTTGGAGAGAAGCGTTTAGTTGGCAAAGTTAGACAGACGTAAAGGTATGTAAGGCTAATCCCTTTCTTTCAAGGCATGACTCTTATTTTGTGATTGCTTTCCTATATTCCCATGATCTTCTTACATCCTAAAAGATGAAGGTTAAAGGTTCTTAAGAGTTTCCTATGAGATAAAGATGAAATATGCTCCATGATAAAAATGATAATAATGATGCTATTTTAGAGATTCCGAAGCCTATGAGATGATGCTAATATGAGCTATATGATCCTATCTTTGTGATTTCATTGATGTTGTTTCTTATTGCTATCTCACCTCATGATAATAGTTCCTTCAAGGTGAGACATTGCGACGATGACTATTTCATAATGTAATCGGAGGTTATCGACCTTACCTCACTCCGATAGAGTCATAGCTTTCATTTGAGCTCTCATGCATGCTTTATGTTATTTCCATGTATGATCACACCGTGCCTACATGGCCGGGCAGTATAACACCGCGCCGCCCTATAGGCGGCCGGGTAGACACACCACTGTAGTGGGCAGCTTACACCCCAGACGCGGGAGGCTTGGACGCCGGCTAATGATGATCACACCGCACCTATATGGCGGGTAGCTTATATATGTATGATATGATAGTATTTTTATTATAAAAGTTAGCATGCATGACTCCGCCTTAAGAGGCAACCAGCTATAGGTTTGCTCCTCGCTTTATGTTTCTTTATGTCTTTATTATGTTGTTATACATGCCTTGCATACTAAGTACATTGTTCGTACTGACGTCCTTTTCTTTATGGATGATGTGTTCATGCCCACAGGTAGGCAGGGAGACGGTGCGGACACTTAGGAGCTTGTACAGTGAGTTTGCAGGAGCACTCCACTACTCCGGAGTCGCCATGCCTTGGTATATTCTTTTGTGTACATGTTGGGGCATGTCGGGGACCTGTCTCGTTCTTACGATTCCAGTATTCTAGTTAGAGGCTCGTAGATACTTATGTTTGGGTTGTAGATCCCATGTGATCATCTTCATTGTATATTTTGTACATCATTTTTGTAGCTTCGTGGGCTTATGCATATATACATGTTTTGGGAGATATTTGGAGGTTGTTCCATGATGAGTCTTGTGTCGAGAGCATTGTATGCCCAGATCGAGTATGATAGATAGCATGATGAGTGGTGCTCGGTAGTCAGCTCCGGGTACCCGTCATGGCCCACTAGTTGGGTCGTGACACATTCATTGCCATAGGTAAGGCCCATTCTTTCAACATGTTCAACAAATGTTTTGGGCAGTAATCCTTTCGTCAAAGGATCGGCAATCATAAGTTTGGTGCTAATATGTTCAATTGAAACTTTATGTTTTTGGACTTCTTCTTTAACCGAAAAGTATTTCAATTCCATATGCTTGGCACCCTTTGAATACTTGTTGTTTTTAGAGAAGAAGACTGTTGCAGAGTTATCACAATAAAGTTTCAGCGGCTTGGCAATACTATTGACTAGTCCAAGTCTTGAAATAAAGTTCCGCAACCAATTACCTGAACCGTGGCCTCAAAGCATGCCACAAACTTAGCTTCCATAGTGGATGCAGCTATAACAGATTGTTTCTCACTCTTCCATGATATTGCTCCTCCAGCTAATAGGAACAAATAACCAAATGTGGACTTTCTTGTATCGACACAACCAGCATAATCTAAATCTAAATATCCAATCACATCAAGATGATCAGATCTTCTATAAGTGAGCATATGATCTTTCATTCCGTGCAAGTATCGCAACACTTTCTTTGCAGCCTTCCGGTAGTCCAATCCTGGATTACTTTGATATCAGCCCAGCATCCCAACAGCAAAATTGATGTCTAGTCTCGTACATGCCTGGGCATACATTAGCTCCCAACTATTGATGCATAAGGAATATATTTCATTTGCTTTCGCTCCAATTCATTCTTTAGATATTGATTGAGACTAAATTTATCTCCTTTCTAAATTGGAACGGGACTTGATGAGCATTTTTCCTTTCTAAATCTCTCTAACACATTATTAATATAGGCTTTCTAAGACAACTCCAGCAATCCTTGTGATCCATTCCAGAATATTTCTATTCCAATCACACAGGATGCCCCTCCTATATCTTTGATTTCAAAGTTGTTAATTAAAGAGAAAGTTCTTGGTGTCGTGCAACAAACCAAGATCATTAGTAGTAAGTAAGATGTCATCAACATACAAGAATAACATAATAAACTTACTCCCACTGACCTTCAGATATATGCCCCGATCAACAGTGTTTTCCTTAAATCCAAAGGCGATAATAGTTTTGTTAAACTTAAGACACCATTGTCGGGAAGCTTGTTTAAGTCCGTATATTGATTTCTTAGGTATACACACCATGTGTTCCTTGCCTTTAATGGCAAACCCTTCAGGTTGATCCATATAAACTTCCTCCTCTAAATTCCCATTTAGGAAAGCAGTTTTCACATCCATTTGATGTAGCTCTAAGTCATAATGAGCCACTAAAGCCATTATAATTCTGAGTGAATCTTATCTAGAGACTGGTGAAAATGTCTCCTTATAGTCAATGCCATCTTTCTGAATGAAACCTTTGGCAACAAGTCTGGCCTTGTGACCTTCGATGTTGCCAGAGTCATGTTTGGTCTTAAAGACCCATTTACACCCGACTGTTTTGCAACCTTCTGGTAATTCAACAAGGTCCCAAACTTCATTCTATTTCATAGATTTCAATTCATCTTTCATAGAACTAATTCATTTATCAAAATTATTAATTTCAACAGCTTGTAAGAATGGAACTAGATCATTATCAATTCACAAGTCAATTTCTGACTCGTGTAGATATACAAATAATCATCAGAAATAGCAGATCTCCTTTGTCTTTGAGATTATCTTAATGCTACATTTTGTGGTTCATCTACTACAGGTTCATTAATTATGGCTTCATTCTAAATAACAGGATCATTTATTTGTTGTTCTTCTTGATTATTAGGCTGTACAACAGCTTCAGGAACAACAATTTTAGAAAAAGTGGAGAGTAGAGAAACTTTCACCCTAACTTCTTTAATTTCCACATTACATGGTTCTTCTCTCCCACTAACTTCACCATTCTCAATAAACCTAGCATTTCTAGTTTCAACTATTCTCATACTATGATTAGGACATTAAAATCTATGCCCCTTTAATTTTTCTGGATAACCGATGAAGAAACCACTGATTGTTCTTGAATCCAATTTCTTTTCTTGTGGGTTATAAATTCTAACTTCAGCCGAGCAACCCGAAACATGCAGGTGCCTCAAACTAGGCTTCCTACCAGTCCACAGTTCAAAAGGTGTCTTTTAGAACTGCTTTACTAGGAATCCTATTTAGCAAATAAAGTCCTTAAAGCATACATCCACAACGAAATGGGTAAAGATGAATTGCTTAACATACTCCTAACCATATCCATTAATGTACGATTACACCTTTCTGCTACATAATTTTGTTGGTGTGCAAGGCATTGTGTATCGAGCACATATGCCACACTTTTCAAGGAATTTTGCAAATGGACTAAGGAGTTGTCCAGTTTCGTCATATCTTCCATAATACTCACAACCTCTGTCTGACCTGATTATTTTCACTTTCGATCTAGTTGTCTTTCAACCTCATTAATAAATACCTCAACGACATTTACAACTTGAGATTTTTCATGCAACAATTAGGCATATCCATAACATGAAAAATCATCAATAAAGCTGATAAAGTGTTTTCCTTACTAAAAGGTTCGACATCAAAAGGGCCACATATATCGGTGTGTATAATTTCAAGAAGTCGCGTGCTTCATGTGGCTCCTTTCTTTGGGTGTCTTATTTGTTTTCCTTTTAATACAATCAACACAAATATTAAGGTCTATAAAATCCAAATCTGGAATGATTTCATTCTTAACTAATCTTTCCAGTCTTTCTTTGGATATGTGACTTAAACGTTTATGCCACAAGTAAGCAGATTGTTCATTCACCAAACTTCATTTGGTTCTAACATTATGATGCAGAGTTAAGAGTGTTTCGGCAAACAGATTATCAAGATTCAGTTGGTATAAGCTATCACAAAGAATACTAGTACCAATGAGATGATTATACTTAAACAAACTAAAACATCCATTACCAAAATTAAAAGAGTATCCAGTCTTATCCAATATAAGTAAAGAAACTAAATTTCTCGAAAGAGAAGGTACATAACAAGTTTCAAATAAATCTAAGTAATGGCTAGTATCTAGGATCAAACGATAAGTCCCGATAGCTTCAATTGGAGCCTTCCCTCTATTCCCCGTGTACATATATCTTTCATTCTTATCTATGATCTGTGTTGTAAGGAATCCCTGCATCATATTAGAAACATGAATAGTGCAAGCAGAGTCAAGCCACCATGTATTATAAGGAACTTCAGTTAAATTTGATTCGAGACATGTAAAAACACTAGGTTCACCTTTCTTCTCAAACCATTCCTTACGTTTCTGGCAATCTTTCTGAAAGTGTCCAGGTTTTCCACAGAAATGACACTTATCATTCTTGTGTTCCTTCTTACGTACTTGAGAGGAAGACTCATTAACATTATGTTGCCTCTGTGTTCCCTTACCATGTTTCTTTCCAGCTCTTTGATGAGTTACCAGGTTAATGGAGTGGATTCCTTGATTCTTTAGTCTTGTTTCCTCCAGAACCAGCATTTCATGCAATTCATGGTCGTTCCATTTGTGTTTCATGGTGTTATAGTTCATTTGGAAAGGGCCATACTCAGACGGTAATGAGTTGATGATGAATTGTATAAGGAAATTTTCATCCACTTTCATTCCCAAAGTCTTAAGTCTTGTTGCTATGTTTGTCATTTCAATGACATGCTCATGCATAATACGTGAACCATCAAACTCCATGGTGGTCAAAGTACCCATTAGTGTCCCAGTAAGAGACTTATCAGCAGTTTGGGAGCATTCTTCCACAAGTTTCAAGAGTTCTTTGACACTTTCAGTTTTGGGAAGAGTAGTCTTAATGTTGCCCGCAATACTCATTCGCATAAACATTAGGCTTAATATGTTAGACCGGTCCCAAAGGCCTATAACGAGATCGTTCTTCAGCACTACTAGCATCAGTAATAGCAGTTGGCTTCTTGGTGAAAATTGTAGCATCAAGTCTAAAACTCCAAGATGGAATTTGATCTATTCGCACTAATCTGAGAAGTTAAGTCCGTTAAAGGTCATAACAGAAGCAAAGTTCAAGTGAAGAGAAAATGTTGCAAATAGAACATGCTCATTTGTTAATGCTTTGAATTATGAATTTAAACATACTATCAGATTCAGAAATGGTTTCTTATAGACTTAAGTGTACTTTGATGCTCACCTTTGGGCAGAACATCGAAATACTAGTTTTTAAACATAGTGATGCTTAAATATGAATTTAACGTAATTCGATAACTTTTAATATACCAATTAGTAATATTTATTATCTTTGGATAAATAAATAAAACTAACGGCACATCTAAACTATCACTTTAATAGTTAATGATTATAAGAACAAACGATCAACCTTTGGGCAATCCATAAAGGTCTTATAACCAAAAATTTCGATTTACCCATAAGTATTATATTAGTTATAAGTATCAAGATTAATGGGTAATTGAATTTAAGTTCAATCATTATTTTGGAATTAATTACGTAAGGATTCGCCCGCTTTGGCGTTTAACGAATCACATACGTAATTTCAAGAAAAATTGGAAACGGTAATTTTCCTTAAGTTTCTGCCACTACGTATTATGGGTATAAACCCTTCTGTAACATAGTAAGACCGAATCCAAAGGTATCACTCTTATTTAAATACATTATGAGTCCATCAGGTATGATCGCAAAAGGTCTTCAAAAAATACAGTACATTCATGAAAGGGAGAAATGTAATTCAAATATGATTAATAAAGGAATTACAAGTTCACTGTAAATCTAAAACCAAGACTTTCACTTAACCTTTACAAGTTCAGTGCTTTTGACTAAAAGAATCCATAAATGAATTGATGAACATCTCATGATTATATTCTCTAATTTGTAGATATATTTCTTCTACATGGATTCACCTACTGAACCATACATCTACTTCACATACTGAAAGATGCATCTTATATGATTAACATTAACGAGACTCATATTTCCGTACCGTAAGTTTTGAATCATGCGTTGTAAACAGATACCACAAACATGACCAGATATAGTCATTTAGTATATTTTCTTTGTTGTCTGATTTATGTCGTTCAAGATTTGCAATTTTTAGCTTTCGCATGACGCCCTGTTATTTTGATCCCAACAAGTGGTATCAGAGCCAATGGTTCAACGAGGTTGAAGACAGGTTCAAAGTGGATCAGTTCAAGTTGCAACCAACTCGATGATAATGAAGATTTTTGTCCAAAAATAAAATAAAATCTAGAGTACTACTACATGTGGAGACAATTTTCATATATTTTCAACAATCATGCTGCTGTATATTTTTAAAACAAAAATAATTTTTAACTTATGCTTGCGTTAACGCATGAGCTCCAATTTTCAACTCATGCTTACTTTTAACGTATGAGTTCAAATTTTTAACCCTTGCTTACTTTAAACGCTTTGGCCAATTTCAAACCATGTTCACTTTTAACGCAGGGGCTCCACTTTTAACTTGTGGTCACTTGTAAAGCATAAGACTCAAATTTCAACCATACCTACTTTTAACCATGACAAGCAGCAGTGATGAAGATTATGTGCAGAAAGAGAATCAAGATTATTTTGCCAGAAAATTCAGGCCAAGGGGAGATTTGTTAGGGTTTTCCCTGAATTACCTACATTATTTGAATTTTATCATTATTGTGTTTTACTTCGTAAAGGATTTCTTGGTAGAAAAGGTTTTCTTTGTAGAAAAGGACTCTACGATATTATCCTTATTCTGGGAGGTGAAGTTTTAGACTTCTATAAATGGAAGATTTATTCTTCTCATTCATAACACAGAAAAGCATCCGCAATGCAGTCATTAAAAGAGTTTCGTTTAGGGGAAGATTATTCTCCCATAGTTTTAATGTTTTCTTTTTTATATTAGTTTTTCAATATGTAGGCCACTTGACCAAATCATATTATATTTTTAGTATATTTTCTTTGTTGTCTGATTTATCGTCATTCAAAGGTTTGCAATTATTAGCTTCCGCATGACGCTCTGTTATTTCGATCCCAACAGGATGTTCATTCAAGTATTCTTTCGGTTTACTGAAGAAGTGTCCAAAAAGAAAGGACATCAGTACGAACATTGTACTGAGTATGTAAGGCATGAACAATAATAGCATATCGAAGAAACAAGGGAACATTAATAAGGAAACAACCTGTAACTGAATGTCACTTAAGGCTGAATAACGCATGCTAACTTACATCATAAACATCATCATATCAAGTATGCATATATAAGTTGCCCGACCGTATAGGTGCGGTGTGATACTATGATTATCATTAGCCCGCGTCCAGGCCTCCCGCGTCGGGGGTAAACATCTCATGCCGCCCACTAGTGGTGTCTGCCCATGCCCTCTACTATGACATGTCATATTCTTGTCCATTTTTAAAAACTTTCATATTACATTACAAGGGGCTTGGGTGATTATTGAGCAAGAAAACCACATTTTGGATAGTGCAAGTTTAATTATTATTTTTTTGGTGCATTTGTGGTGCTTCGCGATTGTGAGGCATTAGGTTGAGATAGCGCAAGCCTGGGCTGTAGAGCATTGTGGTCACGTAATTAAGGGTTGCGATTGATCAGGGTCTGCCTGGATTGCTCTTTTCAATCGTGTTGCACCTTAACTTGTCACGGTCATGATGGAGACCTCAAATCGGACAAAAAGAAAAAAATCAGGATTTGAGTTTATTTCACCAATATTGGATTAGGTGAACTCGATTTGAGGCAATTCAAGTAGGGATTTTCTTTACAAACATTGGTTGAGTATTCTAAACACATTGTGATGTATATCATTAGTTTTTATGGATTATTACACCTAAAACATAGATTAAATTAACGAAGTGAAATTGGGGGATTTTGACCTATGGTTAGAGATGTAATTTGGGGATTTGAACATCGAATTGAGCTAATTTGTATTATCAAGATAGACCTAATTGTACTGTCATGTGTCATGTTGTGATAACCTAAACAATCATCATGCAGATATATTAAATTGGGTCCCTTTTTTCCTGTAAAATTCCATACCTCCTTCACTTTTGGGGTGGAACTCCAACAAATTTTCTTCATCTGTCACATAATTGCACTATTATGCCATGTAGTGCCTCACTTGGTATGCTTGGATTCTCCAACTTCAATTTTTTTTTCTTTTCCTTGGGCTTCTATAGTGCTTGCCTATATAAGAAGTAATGGAATGGTTTGTTAATATACAATTCCACCCATAAGTTCCATTTTTTTCCTATGGCTTTGTGCTACTTGTTCACTAAAAGTTGTTTTTGTACTTGGGCTGTTTATGTGCAATGTCTGAATGATCACAGCATACTTTCTTTCTCTCTCTTCACATACACACGCCATAGGTGAATTCATAATTTAGAATTACTGAATTAGAATGGTTATTTTCTTCCTTTTTTTTTTTTTTTTTCATATGTATATGTGGTTTTAGCTATATTTATGTTAACTTTGATCACTCGGGACTCGGGTCATTGTATATTTTGATTACTGTATATGTTAGAATGAACATAAAGCTACTTTATGCGAATGAAGGCTAATTCTCTTTCTTTGAAATTAAAGGTCGTAGGCAGATATCGATAACCACTGTAACGAAGGAATGAATCTATTAAGTGGAAAAGAGTCCTTTTAATTCTTCATTCAACTCTTACCTGGAATCCTTAGTTGACTCATCGAGATCACTTTAGAATTTAGATTCGCCTCTAACAAACGTTAACATCTTACATAAATTGGCGTGAGCTTTCCACCCGTCTAAGTTCTTTCATGGCCTTAATTTAAGCATATTCCATCACTATGTTTCTAAGAGTTGATTGTGCCCCTAGCCCCCTATGAGAAAGCTTACTTTTATGGGTGTACAATCAAACCTCTCTATAAAAGGGTCGTTTGTTTTCATATCTTTTGGTTGTTATAGTGAAATATTGTCATAAAGAACATATAATATAACATGAAAGATTGGTTTCACAAAAAACATGATCGTTATAGTGAAATGTTGTTACATATGATGGTCATTATAGAGATGTCTGACTGTATATATTTTCTAAAAGTGTTATTTTGACACCGTTTCCTTTCTCTTTTCCCGCAATGTATAGGACATATTCTAATATTGGAGTATGCTATGGAAAAATAGCCAACAATTTACCATCAGATCAAGATGTCATAAATCTATACAAGGCCAATGGGATCAGAAAGATGAGACTCTACTCTCTAGTTACAAACATCTTCAATTCTCTCAGAGGAAGTAGCATTGAGATCCTTCTTGATGTTCCAAATCAAGATCTTGAAGCACTAGCCAATTCCTCAAAAGCCAATACTTGGGTCCAAGACAACATACAAAATTATTACCCATGATGTTAAATTTAAATATATATCTATAGGAAATGAAGTTAACCCCGATACAAATACCAGTCAATATGCACGATTTGTTGGTCCTGCCATAGAAAATATTTACAATGCGTTATCAGCAGTAGGATTTCAAGATAAGATCAAGGTCTCAACCGCGACAAATTCAGGGCTCTTAGCGAACACCTACCCAACCAAAGATAGTTATATTCACGAAGAATTTAAGGGTTTTAGTAATCCCATAATCGAATTCCTAGTGCGAAATAACCTTCCAATCTTAGCTAATGTTTACCCTTATTTTGGCCATATTTATAACATGGTCGATGTCCCACTTTCTTATGCACTATTCAACCAACAAGGAACAAATTCAATAGGATGTCAAAATCTTTTTGATGCCCTTTTGGATTCTTTTTATTTTGCTATAGAGAAAGCTGGAGGACCGAATGTGGAGATTGTTGTATCTGAAAGTGGTTGGCCTGCAGAAGGAAACCCTTCAGCAACTATAGAAAATGCTCAAACTTATTATAGAAATTTGGTTAATCATGTAAAATCAGGGGCAAGAATTCCAAAGAAACCTGGAAGGATCCTAGAAACTTATTTGTTTGCAATGTTTGATGAAAATAAAAAGGAGCAGTCACAGAGAAACACTTTGGACTGTTCTATCCAAATTAGACTGCAAAATATGACCTAAAAGTTATGTATATATAACAATTAATTAACAAGAAAATTAAGAATGCTATGGTTTTCCAATTCTATGCAAATGACTCTCCTTTTCGTCTAATATATTCAGGATACATTTATCAATGTTACTTCGGTACTTTGTGTTATAAGCTATGCGTCCACCAAACAATGTATGAAGGGACCTGGTTATCTACCAGTTCGTTTATGCTTATGCAGAAATTAAATGGCACAGAATATTTACGAGGAAGACTCCTTGCTCAAGGGATTAAAAACCGCGACTTACCAAGTAGGATTTCAACACAACTACACTGAGCAAATTTCAGATTACAACTCTTGAAACCTAGGAATTAACACACTTAATCCTTCACCCTTACAATAACCCGATTGTAAGCAACTCTTGACTACCTTTAGCCAAGCACTCAACAAGGTTTGACTACCTCTAGCCAAACAAACTAATACACCTTGACTACCCCTAGACAAGAGTACCACTCAAAAGCTTGAAGAGGCGAACTACCTACAACAACTTCTTCAGAGAACATAAGCTACCTACAAAATAGCTTTCTTTGAGAAGAGTAGGTTTACAATTTATAGAAGGAAAGAACGAAAGACTTGACACTCCTAGGACTTAACCCATCTTCCGTTGTAGTAGAACGAGTCCTTGAATGTCGAAGCCTTGTTCTTGAACACACCTTGAAAGGGACTTGCACTTAAGATCTAAACAATTTTCGGATTTTCAAGAATAATGTTTCCCTTGGGATATGTTGCATATATAAGAGAAAAGGCAAGGTGAGAGTGACAAGCCATAAAACTTGGACCATTGGTCAAAACGCAACAACTTTCTTGTCATGCGTTGCTATATCGTTGTTATGCCAAAGAAATTTTTCACTTGTAATGTTGACCTTTGTACGGACGGAGATCTGATCCCTTACCTGGTCCCTCACTTGATCTCTTATGTTATAGCCCGTATCTTGTACGTTTGGAAATTTCAAAGTCGTCGTGAAAAATTAAAGGCGGACCATTATCAAAAATTATTTTGATGTACGAGTTGTCGTGAATATTATTTATGATCGTTATTATATGAAAATATTGTGGATAGGTTAAGGGCAAAAGAGGAAATTCGCACAAGGGTCCATGGTAATATTGTGGAAGGCTAAGGAAAAAATGGTAATTTCATAAGTGTTTAAGAAATTTCTTGAAATTTTAAAGGGGCCGGTGGCATGGGTAGTATGTGCCCACATTTTTATTAAATGGGGGCTAATTGTAAATCATAAAAATTTACATGGACCAAGGCTTGCACAAGAAGACATTTAGTCTTCTTTGAAACTTTGAGAAATTTGAAGAAAAAGAAGAAAATTCTAGAAAAGGGAAGAAAGGGGACATGTGACCAAAATTGAGGGGCTTAAGCATAAATATATATAAGTGATGGGAGAATTATATATATATATATATATGAACTCATCTTTTTAATTTAAGGCATAAGAAAGAAAGAAAACAAGAAGAGAGGAATATAGTGTACATTCGGCCATGGCTCTCAAAAATTCAGCCATGGGAAAGTGACTTAGGAAAATTATTTCCTTCCAATATTCTAGCTAATTTGGAGGTCCTTGTTAACATGGAGCAATTGTTGAAGTAAGAAAAGCGTTGGTTGTGCGAGTTGGAAGCTCTAGCCGAATGAAAGGTCAAGTAGAAAGAGGTATGTATTTAATCTTCTCTTCATATGTTTTGGATGGTTGTGAGTATTGTAATATGTAGATATGGGTGAAAACTATGAAAATATAGAAGTTGTGAGCGTGGTCGTATGGTTGATGCATGGTGTGAAGATAATGCATTAATTGTTCTTAGTATTGGTTGTTGTTGTAATGTATAGAAATAGATGAAAAATTCATGAAAACATGTGGTAGTTGTTGTGGCCGAATAGAGGTGTGGTTTGGCAAGTTATAGTGCCCAAATTCTATTTGATATTTTTGTTGTTGTGTTATAGATTCCATGAAGAAAAATGAAGGTTTGATGGTTTAAAATAAAGTTGTAATCATTACTTGAATATTGAGGAAGTTAATGCGGCATTTGCTTGAATTCTTATATTGCATGAAAATATGTAAAGGAGTGGGTATGGTCGGAAAAGGTGTTTTGGTAAGTTAATGTAAATTGATATTATTTGATATTCTAGTTGTCGTCGTTATGAATTATGTAATGAAGATGGAAGGTTGTTGTTGAAGTTAGTATACATGAATGATGACGAAAGGTATAGTTGTTAGTTTCTGGAATTGGAAGGTTTCGGGTAAAGTAATATGGTAATTGAGTTGTTGAATATTATGTGAATTTAAATTGAATTGAATTGAATTGAATATGAATGGAATGTTGTTAGTAAGATTGTTGGCATTGTTGTCGGTTTGGCCGAGTTGAATTCTCTGACTGTTGTGTTGTTAATGGATAAATTGGGCCGAGCCATATTCCGGGGTGGTATATTTACAGGGAGAGATCTTTATGGCAAATTTCGGCATCATAAGTGAATGTACTTGAAAGGTTAAGACAAGTATATGTCGATGAATCTAACGATAGTGTCGATCTTCTTGAATGTAGACTAACAAGTTGGACGAATAAGCGTAGCTAGTAAGGCGCGGCGCAAGTATGTTAAGGCTCGTCCCTTCTTTTTCTATGGCATGATCCGTACGTGAGACTTGATAGATGCTTCCATAACGTTCCTATTTTAAAGTTATAAGTTATGACTCCAAGTCATGAATTCTTTTAAAAGTCTATAAATGTTTTCAAAAATATTCGTTTTCTCCAAAAAATTAAATTCTATGATTCTTGTAAGCTTTTACGATTAAGACGACGAATATGATTTTTCAATGAGGATGGCAATGTCAGGATGAGAAAATATCTATGTTGAATATGTCGAGAATATGTTCCTATCATGAAATATGATAACATGAAAATATGACACTATTTCTTGATTTCTCAATTCTACGTGTGGATAATGACTAATTTAAAGATTCCAATGAATATGAAACGATGCCTTACGATCCCGTTCCATGTTTTCTTTTATGATGCTACTCTCCATTGTTAGTCTCGCCTTAAATTAATTGTTCCTTCAAGGGTGTTAGGCGCGCGAAGCCGGGTGAAGGGCCAACAATCGGTGGGGGCAAACCCGGCGGGCAAACCCAATGATGAGACAAAATTCCACATTGGTTTAGGCAAATCACGCACCGGTTTAGGCAAATCCCGCATTGGTTTAGGCAAATCACGCATTGTCTGTGCAAAATCTATATCGGTTAATGCTGTCCCGGACGCGGACTAATGATGTTATGTGATTCGACAAAGCTATGATGCCTTATGTGATGCAGCAGACACTATGTATGTATGTATGTAAAGAGAAACAAGAAGACGCACGACAGCTCGCCTTAAGAGGCACTCACGACACGCCTTTTACTATGTTACTACTCATAGTTATATCTCCTATTATATTACTATTCATGCCTTACATACTCGGTACAATGCTCGTGCGATTCCCCTCTTCTTCGGGGGCTGCGTTTGCCGCGCGGTACACCCGGACGATTAGAAGCCATGATAGAGGACGTCCCGTCAAGTTGGCAAACCCATTTGTCCCCGAGTGTCGCGCCAGAAGTCGTGCCATGCCATGATGTCTTGTTTGAAGTTAGAGACTTTGCGGACACGATCATGGGTTTCGGAGTCGGTTGTACTATGATACAAGTTCTGTACAGTTACATATTTTTATTTGATTTAAAGGCAACAAAGGAATATTTCAGCAATCTTAGTATGCATACCTGACGTAAAAAAAAAAAAAAAAAATTTGCACGTAGTAAGAGTCAGTGGGTTCGCTCGGCTCGGTTACGAAGTCGGGTACCCATCACACCCTAGTAAAGTCGGGGTGTGACAAAGTGGTATCGGAGCGAGGTCGGTCAAGTGGTTGTCTCAAAGTCGTGTCCTAGAGTCTCATGGGTGTGAAGCCGGCCACATCTATAGACATGGAGGAGGCGGGGCATCTAGGAATGGTTGACCTTTCTTTCCGTCAGATCGTGCGATAGAACCAAGACATAGGAATTAAGATTCCTTATACTAATCGTCGATTTCGTAGGCGCCCGATCGGCGGAAAAAGGCGAGGAATGATATGGAAGTCAACGAGGTGAGACCGGATGAATATATTTGTTACGTTACGCGGAGTTGGGCGCCCGGACAGAAATAGTCATACATATGCGGAAGGTGAACATCGTGAATTAAAAAGGGCAAAATGGTCAATATAGAAGAAAAGGACGTATTACGAAAATGTCTCGGAAGTTATAAAGTTTTGATTGGCTTCAGATGAGTAGTAAAGGCCATGTAAGAAAAGCGGACGCGAAAATGCCGTTGTTAAAGCACCGAATTCCACAAAAGTTTCGAGTTAAGTGCTCAAAGCGGGAGCAATTCTATGATGGTGACCCGGGAAGTTTACAAGAAATTCAACATATTTTAGACATATGAGACAAGTGAATAGCTGGAGTAACCTAAAGGGAAAACTAGAGTATATGGGATGGTGGAAACCCTAAGAGGACGCGTAAGACAAGGTAGACCGCCCGGCCCGGCGAAGCGGGATGTATGTGCGACACGGCTTCGGGAATTAGGATAGGCTTGAACAATGATTGGACGTATTTTGTGGGCTACCGATAGTAATTATATACATATATATGAGAAGAGGTAGGATATTCTAAAATGATTGTATAAGTGAATGTTGGAGTTCCGAACCGGCGTTATGGCAAGGAGGGCATTGATCGAACAAAGGAATCGAAGCCCGAGTAATAGTGAAAGTAAATGGTCCTGGTGTTATGAGGTAAGCTGTTAGTGCTTCTGCGACAGATTAAGACTGAAGGATCTAATACAGTAATAGTTGGAAAGGAAGAGGAGTGAACTAATGGAAAGCAAGGAGACCAGAGGGTACGGAAGGGGCGAACGATAAGTTAAATTGCGGCAAAAGGGAAGTAAGAAAATCTAGTGAGGGAAACCTCGAGAGAAGCTATTGACAAAGCGCGAGATTGTTTGGGTAAGGAATCAAAGTAGACATGTGAAAAGGAATGAAAGTAATAAAAGGAAACGGAAAGGAGTGTACGAGGTTTGAAGACCGATTTTGATAAAGCGGCGGAAGAATAGTGACTAAGATAGGGGAATGTGAAGTAAGAAAAAAAGTGATTAAGTTTAGCGACGATGTAATAAGACTTTGGCCTTGAAAGGTATATGAAGGAATAAATGTATGGCCATACTAGTATGGTTGCCATAGGCATGGGAGAGTCGTCTGAGAGGATGACCTAAGAAGGGGCGAGGTCAACATGTTAGAAAGGAATAGTTCACGAGCTTTTAGGACCCGTATGAAGAAGTAGCAAGAGAAAGAAGGTACTCGGCGGTTGGATATAAGGAGCCCCAAAAGGGGGGAGACCATATTATATTAGACTTCAAAAAGGAATCGCAACACTATCAAGTGTCGGGGAAGGAAATCTATTAGCTAAATCGCAGTTCAAAATATGTTGGCGTGTCATAAGAATACTTGGGAGAAAAAGTAGAAACGGCTAACAATGAGTGTACAAGCGATATACAAGGAGGATAAAAAGAGTAGTAAGTAGCCACGCCGATTGGTAAGTATAGATTGTGTACCAAAGGCATGGTTTGGTTAAGGCGGTGACGAGACAATATAACGGGGAAAAGCAAGGACTGGAGAGGACAAGAATAATGAATTGGCATAGTGAAGTAGAAAAACCTATGACATGGAGCAAGGACTCATGAAATAGTCAAGAAGTCCGATTATAAGGAAAACAAAGGTAAAGGGCAACGGGCATAAGGGAATGAAAGCGGCTATAAAAGCAACCCTCCCGAAGTATTATGACGCTAGTAGAGGTCGGTTGAACATTCGAGGACGAATGTTCTAAAGGGGAGGATGTTATAGCCCGTATCTTGTACGTTTGGAAATTTCAAAGTCGTCGTGAAAATTAAAGGCGAGACCATTATCAAAAAATTATTTTGATGTACGAGTTGTCGTGAATATTATTTATAACGTTATTAGTATGAAAATATTGTGAGAGGTTAAGGGCAAAGAGGAAATTCGCACAAGGGTCCATGGTAATATTGTGGAAGGCTAAGAAAAAAATGGTAATTTCATAAGTGTTTAAGAAATTTCTTGAAATTTTTAAAGGGGCCGTGTGGCACAGGTACGGTAGTATGTGCCCACATTTTTATTAAAAATGGGGCTAATTGTAAATCATAAAAATTTATATGGACCAAGGCTTGCACAAGAAGACATTTAGTCTTCTTTGAAACTTTGAGAAATTTGAAGAAAAAAGAAGAAAATTCTAGAAAAGGGAAGAAGTGACATGTGACCAAATTGAGGTGGCTTAAGCATAAATATATATAAGTGATGGGAGAATTATATATATATATATATATATATGAACTCATCTTTTAATTTAAGGCATAAGAAAGAAAGAAAACAAGAAGAGAGGAATATAGTGTACATTCGGCCATGGCTCTCAAAATTGAGCCATGGGAAAGTGACTTAGGAAAATTATTTCCTTCCAATATTCTAGCTAATTTGGAGGTCCTTGTTAACATGGAGCAATTGTTGAAGTAAGAAAAGCGTTGGTTGTGCAGTTGGAGTTTTCTAGCCGAATGAAAGGTCAAGTAGAAAGAGGTATGTATTTAATCTTCTCTTCATATGTTTTGGATGGTTGTGAGTATTGTAATATGTAGATATGGGTGAAAACTATGAAAATATAGAAGTTGTGAGTGTGGCCGTATGGTTGATGCATGGTGTGGAAGATAATGCATTAATTGTTCTTAGTATTGGTTGTTGTTGTAAATGTATAGAATACAAAAATTCATGAAAACATGTGTAGTTGTCAGGCCGTATCGTAGGTGTGGTTTGGCAAGTTATAGTGCCCAAATTTATTTGATATTTTTGTTGTTGTGTTATAGATTCCACGAAGAAAAACGAAGGTTTGATGGTTTAAAATAAAGTTGTAATCATTACTTGAATATTGAGGAAGTTAACGCGGCATTTGCTTGAATTTTATTGCATGAAAATATGTAAGGAGTGGGTATGGTCGGAAAAGAGGGTGTTTTGGTAAGTTAATGTAAACTGATATTATTTGATATTCTAGTTGTCGTCGTTAGAATTAATGTAAGAAGATGGAAGGTTGTTGTTGCCATAGTATACATGAATGATGACGAAAGGTAGTAGTTGTTGGAATTGGAAGGTTTCGGTAAAGTAATATGGTAATTGAGTTGTTGGAATATTATGAATTAAATTGAATTGAATTGAATTGAATATGAATGGAATGTTGCTAGTAAGATTGTCAAAATCAGTTATCGGTTCGCGAGTTGAATTCTCGATCGTTGTGTTGTTAATGGATAAATTGGGCCGAGCCATATTCCCGGGTGGTATATTTATTGGGGAGACGTCATTAAATTTCCGCACTATAAGTGAATGTACTTGAAAGGTTAAGACAAGTATATGTCGATGAATCTAACGATAGCCATACGATCTTCTTAAAATGTAGACTAACAAGTTGACGAATAAACAGTAGCTAAAAGAAGCACAGTATGTTAAGGCTCGTCCCTTCTTTCTATGGCATGATCCGTACGTGAGACTTGATAGATGCTTCCATAACGTTCCTATTTTAAAAAGTTATAAGTTATGACTCCAAGTCATGAATTCTTTTCTAAAAAGTCTATAAAATGTTTTCAAAAATATTCGTTTTCTCCAAAATTAAATTCTATGATTCTTGTAAGCTTTTACGATTAAGACGACGAATATGATTTTCAAATCAGGATGACAATGTCCAGTATGAGAAAATATCTATGTTGAATATGTCGAGAATATGTTCCTATCATGAAATATGATAACATGAAAATATGACACTATTTCTTGATTTCTCAATTCTACGTGTGGATAATGACTAATTTAAAGATTCCAATGAATAAAAACGATGCCTTACGATCCCGTTCCATGTTTTCTTTATGATGCTACTCTCCATTGTTAGTCTCGCCTTAAATTAATTGTTCCTTCAAGGTGAGAAGTCGCGAAGCGATGTAGGCCAACCCACGAGGTGGGGCAAACCCAAGTAGCGGGGCAAACCCAATGATGAGACAAAATTCCACATCGGTTTAGGCAAATCCCGTGACCGGTTTAGGCAAATCCCGCATTGGTTTAGGCAACTCGCATTGGTCTGTGCAAATCCCATATCGTGCTAATGTTGTCCCGACGCGGACTAATGATGTTATGTGATGGATCATTGTGCTATGATGCCTTACGTGGATGCATGTACTATGTATGTATGTGCGGAAGAGAAACAAGAAAGATGCACGTACTCCGCCTTTAAGAGGCACTCACGAGCACAGCCTTTTACTATGTTGCTACTCATAGTTATATCTCCTATTATATTACTATTCATGCCTACATACTCGCACAAATGCTCGCACGACCCCTCTTCTTCGGGGTCGCGTTGCTTGCCGCGTGCCACCGTACGATTAAGCTTGCGGGATACAGTGACGTCAAGCCGTTGGCAAACTCCATTTGTCCCTAGTGTCGCGAGTCGGGCCGTGGCGGGTGCCATGATGTCTTGTTTTGAAGTTAGAGACTTGCGTGCGCGCCCGCGGGTTTCGGAAAGTCAGGCTTGTACTATGATACGTTCGTACGCTACATATTTTTATTTGATTTAAAGGCAACAAAGGAATATTTTAATCTTAGTGGCGCATACCCGACGTAGAAAAAAAAAAAATTTGCACGTAGTAAGAGTTTGGGTTCGCCGCTCCGTTACGGGTCGGGTGCCCATCACACCCTAGTAAAGCCTGGTGTGAAAAGCTCTTATGATATCACAAAGTCCGAAATAACTAGACAACAATACCCCCCCCCTCCCCCCCTCCCCGCTTAATGTATCCGGTTTATATATATTTGTCAAATCATCAAAACAATAAAAATCACAAGCATAACTTATCAGTTTCCCCCTTTTTGATGATGACAAATTTCGAACTAATGTTCCTTCTGAGAACCAGATCCCACTTGTTCTTCAATGAATAGCAACCATATCATTTTATGAGGTTCTTCTCTCTTACTCCCCTTATGCATTACCAATTAACTCTTTCGTACAATTTTCCTCTACCATTTGTCACTAAGCTATTTATCATCAAGAGCAACACATTTATATTCTTTTGTATTCCCCATTTTGGCATCATCGAAAAGAGGCAAGTAAAACGAAATTTAGCGGCATAAACTCGCAGAGCTATCGCAAACAAAACGAACATAATCGGTGAAAGCAGAGCATATAAAAAGAAGTTTGGCAAGCATTGCATATTTAGCGTAAATTGCCGAAGAATTTTTTTTTTTTTTTTTATAGAAACTGTAGGATCAATCAGTAGTCTGAATAGCACAAAAGAAAATTAACCAATTGCAATGAGTACCAATGTCATTAAGAGAGAAAGTAATCGAGAGTGCTTGAGAGGAATAAAGCATTTAGCCGAAAGAGCATAGATAAGCAAGACGGGACAGATCAATTTTCGAGGACTTGGAGGATCTGCATCAACCCAGCTGGCAGCCCTTTGATCTTTGATCATTTAATCTCGTAGCCCCTCATTCGTTGCTTTAATCCGCTCTCGCCCGTAAGGCCGGCCAGCCCGCTCGCTAGTTGGACCAAGTTCTCCTCGCTGCTTTACGAACCGAGCTGAGCCGGGTACTCACAGGCGCGCAATATCCGCATTAGCCTTCTCTTAGGCTTCAATCAACTGGGAGATAGTGGACTTGTTTCCATTCCCTCCTTCCCTTGGTACGCATTCACATTCCTCCGTTGTGGACATTATAACATCCGTTTGTAATCTCCTTTCGGCGTGCCTTACCTCGTTGGTATTCAAATTGAAGACTTTACTGTGAAGAACGGCATGGTAGACCATGCTTGGTTCCGCTTCTAGCATTTGCCACCTTAATCATGTGTTCAATCTTTATAGCGGGAAAGCGAGAGGAAGTGAACCTGCTAATAACTTTAAAAGACCAGGTCCGGATGGAAGCGACACACTCCCCTCACTTTAAGCACCACTTTGTTTACAAACTCAACAAAAGTCGATATTGGCCCTCGAGTAGCTTCTTGAATAGTGTCTCTCTTTTTTTCACCGAACCTCGGGCACTATCAAAGCTTTTGAACCCATCAAAAGCCTTTCCTACAACAGTTTTTACTCCATTTGTGGGAACTCCAAGAATCTCCCCGAGTATTTTTTCATTCAATTCAAACACTACCTCATTCACAGATGTTGTTGAGTTATCGCTGCATGCAAGATTGCGTAGGAACTTCTACCTTCTCTTTGAAGACACCGGGTCGAAGAGACAAACAAGTGCTTCCACCGCTGAATTCCGTGTGCATCAATTCTTTCATTTCGCCCTCTTCCTAATAATTTTAAAAACCCTTCCCAAATAAGACTTTCTCGATTTTTCAAATTGTCCTCACTTCTTTTTCACATCTTTGTTTTGATTTCTTTTCATTGAAGAACAGTTCCTCCTTCGAACATCCTTTTCTTTTTTTTCCGGGCCGGGCACACCTCCTTTTCCCCGACTCTTCAATTTAATAGATTCAAAGGGCCCTTTCCCCAACTA
>NC_081351.1:11009141-11041116 GCF_029784015.1 Lycium ferocissimum
ATGTATATATAACAATTAATTAACAAGAAAATTAAGAATGCTATGTTTTTCCAATTCTATGCAAATGATTCTCTCCTTTTCGTCTAATATATTCAGGATACATTTATCAATGTTACTTCGGTACTTTGTGTTATAAGCTATGCGTCCACCAAACAATGTATGAAGGGACCTGGTTATCTACCAGTTCGTTTATACAGTGCAGAAATTAAATGACCTGAGAATATTTACGAGAAGACTCCTTGCTCAAAGGGATTAAAAACGCGACTTACCCAGTAGGATTTCAACACAACTACGGCGAGCAAATTTCGGATTACAACTCTTGAAACCTAGGAATTAACACACTTAATCCTTCACCCTTACAATAACCGATTGTAAGCAACTCTTGACTACCTTTAGCAAGCACTCAACAAGGTTTGACTACCTCACAGCCAAACAAACTAACACGCCTTGACTACCCCTAGACAAGAGTACCACTCAAAAGCTTGAAGAGGCGAACTTCAACAACTTCTTGAGAGAACATAAGCTACCTACAAAATAGCTTTCTTTGAGAAGAGTAGGTTTACAGTTTATAGAAGGAAAGAACGAAAGACTTGACACTCCTAGGACTTAACCCATCTTCCGTTGTAGAGAACAGGTCCTTGAATCTGTTGAAGCCTTGTTCTTGAACACACCTTGAAAGGTGGGGACTTGCACTTAAGATCTAAACAATTTTCAGATTTTCAAGAATAATGTTTCCCTTGGGATATGTTGCATATATAAGAGAAGAGGCAAGGTGAAAGTGACAAGCCATAAAACTTGGACCATTGGTCAAGACGCAACAACTCTGCTGTTGCGTTGCTATACTGCTGTTGCTATGCCAGCAGCTTTTCAGCTGTAATGTTGACCTTTGTACGGATGGAGATCTGATCCCTTACCTGGTCCCTCACTTGATCTCTTATGATATCACAAAGTCTGAAATAACTAGACAACAATACCCCTCCTCCCCCTCCCCTGCCGCTAATGTATCCGGTTCTTTATACATATTTGTCAAATCATCAAAACAATAAAAATCACAAGCATAACTTATCAGTTTCCCCCTTTTTGATGATGACAAACTTCGAACTAATATTCCTTCTGAGAACCAAATACCACTTATTCTTCAATGAATAGCAACCATATCATTTTATGAGGTTCTTCTCTCTTACTCCCCTTATGCATTACCAATAAACTCTTTCGTACAATTTTCCTCTACCATTTGTCACTAAGCCATTTATCATCAAAAGCAACACATCTATATTCTTTTGTATTCTCCCTTTTGGCATCATCGAAAAGAGGCAAGTAAAAAGAAATTTAGCGGCATAAACTCAGAGCCATATCGCAACACAGAATGAACATAATCAGGAGCAGCAGAGCATATAAAAAGAAGTTTGGCAAGCATTGCATATTTAGCGTAAATTGCCGAAGAATTTTTTTTTTTTTTTTATAGAAACTGTAGGATCAATCAGTAGTCTGAATAGCATAAAAGAAAATTAACCAATTGCAATGAGTACCAATGTCATTAAGAGAGAAAGTAATCACGAGAGTGCTTGAGAGGAATAAAGATGAGCTGAAAGAGCACGGATAAGCAAGATAGGACAGATCAATTTTCTTGAGGACTTGGAGGATCAGATCAATTCGGTCATTGGCAGCCCTTTGATCTCGTAGCCCCTCATTCTGTTGCTTTAATCCGCCGTTCTCAGCCTGTAAGGCCGCTACCAGTTCGCTATTTGGACCAAGTTCTCCTGCTTGCTTTACGAACTGAGCTTTGAGCTGGGCATTCTCAGCTTGTAGGTGTGCAATATCCGCATTAGCCTTCTCTTAGGCTTCAATCAATCTGGAGATAGTGGACTTGTTTCCCATTCCCTCCTTCCTTGGCACGCATTCACATTCCTCCAGTGTGGACATTATGAACATCCGTTTGTAATCTCCTTTGGTGGCCTTACCTGTTGGTATCTTGAAGTGATTGAAGACTTCAGTCAGGAAGAACCCATATGGTAGACCATGCTTGTCTGCTCTAGCATTTGCCACCTTAATCATGTGTTCAATCTTTATAGCGGGAAAGCGAGAGGAAGTGAACCTGGCTAACAACTTTAAAAGGACCAGGTCCGGGATGGAAGCGACACACCTCCCCTCACTCCTTGGAAGCACCACTTTGTTTACAAACTCAAACAAAAGTTGATATTGGCCCTTGAGTAGCTTCTTGAATAGTGTCTCTCTTTTTCACTGAACCCTCAGTTTTCACTATCGTGCTTTTGAACCCATCAAAAGCCTTTCCTACAACAGTTTTTACTCCATTTGTGGGAACTCCAAGAATCTCCCCGAGTATTTTTTCATTCAATTCAAACACTACCTCATTCACATAGCATGTAAGGGTTGAGTTATCAGTGCATGCAAGATTGCAGTAGAACTCTTCTACCTTCTCTTTGAAGACACTGGGGGTCGAAGAGACAAACAAGTGCTTCCACTGTTGGAATTTTGCAATTTCCATCAATTCTTTCATTTTACGCCCTCTCAATAATTTTAGGGTAAAAAACCCTTCCCAACAGTACTTTCTGATTTTTCAAATTGTCCTCACTTCTCTTTTTCACATCTTTGTTTTGATTTCTTTTCATTGAAGAACAGGTTCCTCCTTCGAACATCCTTTTCTTTTCTTGGTGTGCCGGGACACACTCTCCTTTTCCTCAGACTCTTCACCTTCAATAGATTCAACAGCTTCCACAACTAACTTTTTCCCTTTTTCTTGTCTGCTACTCAAGGTAATTTTCTTCTCTGCTGGAAATTGTTCCTTTTCCTTCTCTTTATTGGACACCATCATAACCTCTTCTTCGTCAATCAACTTCTTTAGGTCTCTTTTTCGAACCAACCTCCTACTGCTTTTTCTTGAGCTACCTCCCTTGGTGGTTCTTTGAGCTACATCAAGCTGAGCCTTGCTTCGGTGTCTCATGACAAGTGTCCTGAAGACAGTGGATGTTGAAGCAATATTGTCACTCTGTTTCATGGAGCGAATCCTTTTCTTAAGGAAATCACTTGAACGAAGCTCATCATCGGAAACATCCTCTTTATCATGACCTGGAGAACCAGGTTCCTTTTTGAAAGAAGGTTTTCCCCAAGGTACACGGATGGTAACTATTCTTTCTTGGAAGGCATCTACCAACACTACCTTTGAGGAACCAGGTCCCTCGTTTATCTCACCTGATTATGCTAAACCTAGATTTTTTACGCCTACTCCCTCAATCGGTTTATCAACATTGCTAACACCCACATTCCCTATGTTTTCATTTACACATTCTTTATTATTAGCCAAAATTGTAATATTTTCGGCCCTAACATCTGACAATTCTTTATCAACCATTATAGACGCATCTTTTGACTTTTTATCACTATAAAAGAAGTAGGATTAATAGAACTTGAAGGAGCATTTTCGAAGACATCTCCCTTTTTAAGCATCGTTGTATCACCAACTTTACCAGTATCACC
This sequence comes from Lycium ferocissimum, assembly GCF_029784015.1. Lineage (NCBI taxonomy): Eukaryota > Viridiplantae > Streptophyta > Magnoliopsida > Solanales > Solanaceae > Lycium > Lycium ferocissimum. The sequence goes on from NC_081351.1 coordinate 11,012,637, forward strand.
CACGACACCTGAGTCAAACCTTCCATTTGCCTTGTCACTCGGATTGGGTCTTGTAAAGGAAGATTCAGAATTTTCTAGGGTAGGTTTTTGGGGGGTATTTTAAGACTTATGAATCGTTGATTTTAGGGGTGACGAAATGGGGTTTTGGTTTATGGAGCTTGGAATGTCTGGGGATGGCTCAGGCGGCACTAGGCCTTTCAAAGTTAGGTCTTTGGATGGTGAGTGAGTAGGATTAGTTTTAAGAGTAGTGGGTGAGGAGGATTCATTGAGAGACATTTTTCCTTTTGATACGAAGTGAGAGTACAATTAACACAAAAGGATGAGAGGTGAAGAAGAGAGTTTAGACGAGATTGATTTAGAAGAGAGAGGATAGAGAGTAAGAATTTTGGATTGAAGAAGAAGTAAAAAGGACTAATTTTGATTGGTTAAAATAAAACTTTTCTCATAAGCTTGAGTCGTTTCAGGAGAGTTGTAACATTAGGCTTTAAGAGTTCGAAGTGGAGGCGGGTAGCAATTAATGACATGACACTTCAAGAAATTATTAATCATGTTAGTCTTTGAAAAGACTTCTAACCTCAACCATAGAGACCAGGTCTCTTGATAAACTAAAGTTTCGGCAAGTACTCTGAATTATGCAATATCATGTATGCTTTTGCTGTCCTGAGACTGCCATTTATGTATACCTGTAACAGTATAAAAGTGAGTCAGATGCCCCAAAAAAATACTTTTTAGCATTAAACCTTTCCTCTTAACATAACCAACCAAGGAAAGATCAATTTTTTGAGCTTGATCTAGCACAACTTCAAATGACTTCTTTCACAGGGCTTCCCTGCTTAGTGCCTTGGGAAGATGTTGGTGACCTGGTCATCTGATGTTTGGCTTCAAGTGTGGAAATGGAGAGACCAGGTTCCTTTGCCCTTCGGAAGATGCAATTGTATTTTCTTCATTTTCTCTATCACAGATTTGAGAGACATTCAGCAGGTTGTTCCTCAAGCCATGCATCTAGAACACATTATCAGTTTCATAAGGGAAAGTCTCATCAATTCTGTCCATGCCAATAATGTGTCCCTTCTTCTTATTACCAAAAGACACACTTCCCTCTTGAAAGGCTATGAGTGAGAGGAAATCCTCCATTTTTGTCATATACTTTTGATTGGTCACCAACTATTATACCTCAAGAAAATTTCGCATCAAAAGTAAACTAACGTAAGCTCGGAGAGGTTATAGAACTCTTATAAGGCTAAGGAAGACTTCTAAAAAGTGCTAAGCAAGTGTCCAAAGTTTTCGGGATCAAGCGAATCGAAGAAATTAAGTTTGTCAAAATTTTGGAAAAACTTGGCTGAATTTTGGGCCGAAAATTTTTGGTCAACTTGAGAGAGGTATATCACCTAGAATATGAGGATTTATGGAATGCATAATCTACGTAAATTCAAGTTTAGAGAGTTCTCTTTCCAATACAACTGGCAGATTGAAATTTGGAGAAGTACGGTGTAAGTTACGAGCCGTCGAATAACGATGGTCCGTCGTTGTGCATCGACGGAACCGTCGAAGTGAGGCGGTAGAAATTGTTTTCTTGCTATAAATAGAAGGGGCCAGGACTTGGGGCTCATTATTCATCAAAACCAGATCCTTCTAGACCCTATGAGCTCCCTCAAACTCTTCCTAACCTTCTCCAACCAAATTAAGTGAAGATTAATCTTAAGAATCATAAGATTAGTGGAGGCATCCTAGTATTAGTAGTACTAGAGGACTTGCTACTTGCTTGGGCTTGAAGCAAAGGTTTGGACTGGATTCTCTGGGCATACAAGGTATGTTTATAATCTTAACTTTGATATAAAGTGAAGGAAATCATGGTATAAAGGTTGCAAGTTGACTTATCGATGTTGTTGGAGAGGGACTGAATTTAAAGGAAGTTTTTGGATGGACTTGCACTTGTTTACCTTGTAATATATTTATTATGTTATTGTTGATGTTGCTATTGATGTTTGGGTGTTTTTTAGAGGATTGGTGGAAGTAGAAGATATAAAGAAAATGTTTTCCGATTTTCATATTTATTAGTCTAGTTCAATCTTATGAAAGTTTCAATGGCTTGAACTTGGTATGAATTATCTTGAATGTAGATCTGCAAGTTCGGGAGGATAAGTGTTAAGTAGTTAGGAGACGACAAGGTATGTTAAGACTGTCCCTTTCCTTCTTAAGGCATGATTCCATTGTTTTGAGCTTACACAAAGTATGTCCATAATGAATCCTCTCTTAGAAATATTAGAAGCATGTGTTCTCGATGTTCTTATGATATTATTGATCCTTATGTCATGATTATTTGTTATTGATCCCATATTATGGCTATTGATCTTATCATTGATGTTGATCTCATCTTATGATTATTGTTCCTTCAAGGTGAGATATGTCTATGATAATAGTTCTATAATGATAATTAGAAGTTTACCGATCTTATGTCACTCCGATAAAGTTATAACTTTTCTTTGGGATCTCGTTCATGCTTTATATATATGTATGTATTTTCTCACACCGAGCCGCGCTATAGTTGGCTGGGTATGGCACCTATTGTGCACACCACTGCAGTGGGCATGTTATGATGTTACCCCGGACGCGGGATGATTATGATGTGATGATAACATCGAGTCTTGAAAAGGCCAGTTACGTTTCACACCGAGTCCCCAAAGGGCCTAGTAAGCACGCATGACATCTGCCTTAAGAGGCATTCAGAGGTGGTATATATATAAAATATTTTTTTAAAAAGCTAAGCACGCATGACATCTGCCTTAAGAGGCATTCAGAGGGTACAGGTTGATCTCTCTTATCTTATGTTATCCTTATATTTATATTACGTTGTTATTCATGCCTTACATGCTCAGTACATTATTCGTATTAACGTCCTTTTGTTCGTGGACACTGCGTTTATGCAGCAGGTAGACAGGGAGACGGTTCAGACTCATAGGCAGACTTCTCAGCAGTTGTATAGGAGCACTCCACCTGTTCCGGAGTTACAGTCCAGTTGGTATGATCTTTTTGTGTACAAATGGGTACGACGGGGTCCTGTCCCGTCCTTATTATGTTATGCATTCCATTAGAGGCTCATAGACAGATAGACGCAGTTAGATGTTCTATAACCTTCTCGATCTATGTTTTATTGTATCATCATTTTGATAGCCTTGCCGGCATGTGTACTTGGATCAGCTTGATGATGTATGTATATTATCTTTTGGGCTTGTGCCCTATACAGTTTATGATATTTATGAGTTAGCATGATGGCCCACTCAGGTATGGATATGAGATGCATGTTCATGCTGTGGTGCTTGGTAAGTTAGCTCCGGGTACCCGTCATGACCCTCTGGTTGGGTCGTGACACCAACCATGTACCATTTGACTGTCTCCTCTCACTTTAACCTGCAAACATAATCACTTGCTAGACTTAGGAATCCAATCCAGCTTAGGTCCATTATAGTGGTAGAACGGGTGAATTAGACTTCTGTTTGCCCATGTAGGCTGTACATTTTTCTTTTTCCGAAGATCAGGTCTCTTTGTTCCAGATTTCTTTTTAAATAATTTCTTATTTTTCTGAACAACTTGAATTTTAGCCTTGCATATATCTTCACATCAACCTATTTGATCACAGTGAGTTTCTAACCACCTTTCAGAAGTAGTAACATACTTACTATGCGAAGTGTAGAGAGAATTAACCTTTTGATCTCCAGAGCCTTCCCTCTTTCTTGTGTTGCTCTTGTCCATAAAGTTTGATCATTTCGGAGGAATAGGTCCATCTGAATGACATATTAAGATCAATTTTTATCCTTTTTAAGTCTTCTTGAAGCTGTTCATTCCTTTCAAGAGCAGTAGTGAGATTCATCTTAGTTTTGTTAAGTTCTTTTTCAACCTCAAGATGCATCTTACTGGCTTCTCCTTTCCTTTGGAGGGTAGGTATACCTTCTTGTTGAGCAGAATTTATTGCATGGATCTTTCACTAGACCTTTCATCAAGATTATCCTTCAAACCTGTAACGGTCTCTACCATGTCATTTCTTTCTTCTTTTAGCTCACCGAGTTCTCTGATGAAGACTCCCCTTTCTTTTATGAGGTTGTGATACGCATCAAGTAATACACTTGTAAATGACATTAGCATTTTTGGGGAGTAATTTTTCAAGTTTTTCTGCATGTCAAGACATGTTACCTCATCGTCATCTTCATCTTCAGATCCATATCTCAAAGATCTTTCATCAACAGTTGAGACATATGCCCCTTCATGATCATCTCTATCTTCAGATCCATGACAACTTGTTTTACTTCTGGCAGTCTTGATGGCATCTTCTTCTTCTTCTTCTTCTTCTTCTTCTTCTTCTTCTTCTTCTTCTTCTTCTTCTTCTTTTACATTCTTCTTTTCAGATCCTTGTCAATCACTTCACTTTTCTTCCACTGACCATTGTGCTTTCTATTTGAGTTTGGTGAGATAGCCATTTGAGCGTTTCTTTCTAGGTGTTAACCCTTTAGAAAGCACCTGCTGTGATACCAATTGTTATAAGCTATGCGTCTACCAAACAATGTATGAAGGGACCTGGTTATCTACCAGTTCCTTATGCAGTGCAGAAAGTAAATGACACAGAATATTTACGTGGAAAACTCCTTGCTCAAGGGATTAAAAACCGCGACCTACCAAGTGGGATTTCAGCTCCACTGCACTAAGCAACTTTCAGATTACAACTCTTGCAACCTAGGAATTAATATACTTAATCCCTAACCCTTACAATGACCCTATTGTGAGCAACCCTTGACTACTTCTAGCGAAACACTCAACAAGGTTTGACTACCTCTAGCCAAACAAACTAATATATCTTAACTACCCCTAGACAAGAGTACCACTCAAAAGCTTGAAGAGGTGAACCACCTACAACAACTTCTTCTGAGAACATAAGCTACCTACAAAATAGCTTTCTTTGAGAAGAGTAGGTTTACAATTTATAGAACGAAAGACTTGACACTCCTAGGACTTGACACATCTTCAGTTGTAGAGAACAGGTCCTTGAATTTGTTGAAGCCTTGTTCTTGAACACACCTTGAAAGGTGGAGACTTGCACTTAAGATCTAAACAATTTTCGGATTTGCAAGAATAATGTTTCCCTTAGGATATGTTGTATATATAAGAGGAGAGGAAAGGTGAGATTGACAAATCATAAACCTTGGACCATTCAAGACACAGCAACTATGGTGTTGGTTGTTTGTCTTCTTTATTCTTGTGCAAAGAAACTTTACGGTATGTAATGTTGACACTTTACTTTGGTGTTGTGTTGCTGTAATGTTGAACTTTACAGCTATAATGTTGATCCCTTACCTGGTCTCTCACTTGATCTCTCATGATATCACAAAGTCTGAAATAACTAGACAACAGTATCTTACCCCCCCCCCCCCCCCCGCCCGCTAGTGTATCTGGTTCTTTATACATAGTTGTTAAATCATCAAAACAATAAAAATTACAGGCATAACTTATCACTTTGGCTACCTAAATTCTAAGAAAATGATTACTTATTTCACAGAAGTACTTATTTCTTAGAACTATCTATTGGTAAAAGTCTTGACAACGTAATTTGCATAATCCATTTATTTGTCTTATTTTGCTCTTTAGACTTAAAAACGTGTCACTAGGGTCTCTAAGACTTGCACTACTAAAAAATCACCTTTTTCCCATTGAAAAATTTTCGGTGGCTACTTCCCACTGAAAGTCGGTGGGAAAAACATAAATAGTAAAATTTGTAAGTTGTGACATTTTTTTTTTTATAAATATTAAATAGCTAAATTAAATTGGATATTATTGAGAAGTTAACTTGTGGTATAACTCCCTCCTCACGTGATGGAGAGTGGGATAGAGGAGTTGTAACTCCCCAAGACAGTTATAGGTCCTCTCTCTGTCTTTAAATTGGGAATGGCGTATACTCCATCAACACACTATTCTGAAAGAAACCAGTAAAGGAAAAGAGAGAGAAAAGAGTTTCCAAAGAAGATCAAGTTCTTCCACTTCCATTTGATTAAGTCAAGATCATTATGGCCGATTCTGGTCCCTTTTTCTTGACTGAAATTCTTATATCTTATGATTGTGAAAATCATGTAGTTCCACAATCCTAAAATTATCGATAGGATTTTATATAGATTTTTTATAAACCACAGTCTAAAATTGCAAAAATTCTTACATGCGGTATCCGAGCCAGGTTTCCGGAACTAATAATTTTCCATTAAGAATAACGATTTCTTCCAATTTTATGTAGCCTATTTATGAGATTTAGGGATTCGAAGTCAGTATGATTCGATCAAGTGACCTACATATTGAAAAACTAATATAAAAAAGAAAACATTAAAACTATGAGAGAATAATCTTTCCCTAAAGGAAACTTTTTTAATGACTACATTGTGGATGCTTTTCTATGTTATGAAGGAAAATAATAAATCTTCTATTTATAGAAGTCTAAAACTTCTCTTCCAAGAAAACAGATAAATATGGTATAGTCCTTTTTCACAAAGAAAACATTTTCTACCAAGAAATCCTTTATGAAATAAAACACAATTATGATAAAAATTCAAATATTGTAGGAAATTCAGGGCAAACCCTAACGCATCCACAATTTAGTGTATTCAAATTAAATACTCCCTTCGTCCCGGCTTAAGTGTCTTAGTTTAACTAGACACAAAGTTAAGAAATAAAGAGAGACTTTTGAATCTTGTGTTCCTAAATTAAAGATGTGTATAATGCACTAAAATGTCTTTTCAATCTTATGGTTATAAACTTACATGTAGGATGTTTTTTCAACTTACTAAATACAGAAAGAGACATTCTTGTTGGGACAAAGGAAAAAGAAAAGTAACACACTTAAATTGAAATGAGGGAGTACAAATTTGTCTGTACTTTTATACTTACTAGTTTTGGACACGTGCTTTGCACGTGTATTCCTTAGTAATTGATATAAGCTTTTTAAAATAATATAAATATCATCAAAATATGTGTTTGATTGACACCACAAAATTTAAAGAATAAGAATACAAGGTTGAAATAATTAAGAGTAATTTATTTATTTTTTATACTCACGTCCACACACCAGCACACGCGTAAAATGAGCGAAAGAAATAAAAGGAAAAAAAATGGAAATATGGTGATAAATGATATGGTGAGGTAGCAGAAATCATATATTCACAAGAAAACCCTACTCATATAAGTTAAATGGAATTACATCAGAAGTAATAACGCTATGCCGCGATATTACAGAAAGATAATTAAAGAATAGGAAAAAAGGTACCAAAGTGACGTGGCATAAAAGAAATGATAAAATCAGTTAGTGGAGGAAGAAATTAAAAATTTGCATTGCCACCATATGGTGTAGTTGAGAACAGAAAGGAGTAGGTACAAAATGAAGTGAAATACAAAGTGTAAAAAGGAAAAATGCCCGACTATTTTAGCCCCGTTCTTTTCTTGGACTTCCAAAGATGAACTGAATACGAATCAAACTTTCTCAAATTAGACTTGCGCCTTTGCATCTACAAACTAATAAAAAAAATTATTTGGCAAAAGTAAGGAAAACAGTGAAAAGAAATGAATTAAAAAGAGAAAAGATGGAGAAACTCACCATTTTAGATCTACATTTTCCATTCAATTAATTCTTCACCTAAAAACTTATTCTCCCCTGCATTTGAAAAATAAATAAATTGATAAACCCATCAAAATTTCAAGATCATGTTCCAATAGCCTTAAATTTAATTGATAAGTACCTAGCCATACTGAGAGAGAAGTGCTTAAGAGCTATGAATTTGGAGTAATTCCTGCAAATACTTGTCATTTTACATGCAACAATAAAATTTAGAGTATTTCCTCAAAAAATTAGATTAATTTAAAATATTGATGAAAGTAATGACAAGGAACAATATGGTGGAAATAGCTAATTAGAAAAACACCAAGATATCACTTTTAAGTCCATCAAATACGCAAATAAAACCAAAGATAAGACAAAAAAGAAATGAAAACATCAGCAATTAGCCTTAACTCATCTGAATGATACTCCTAAATTGCATGAAGAGAAAATGTGTCGTCTAATTGCGTTCCGGATTTCAAAGTGTTTATTTCATTTTGGTGCACATCAAACAATCAATTGCAAAAAAGAAATCATACCAGCAAAAGGAAAATCTTGAAAAATATCATTGCAAAAGCAATAGAAAGGAACGAACTCACAGTTCCTACAAAAGGAGGCTATAAATCCACAAAAGTTTAAGCAAAGAATTTTTGGTGTTTGCTCTTCCCTTCTTTCCCAACGTAAGTATGTAACGCCTACCCCCCTACCCCTTCATTGGGCGGTCCTACCTTGGTGCAAGTGGGATCAGTTGAACCCACTTGGTAAAAAATTTTATACTATACTTATTTATGGAAATTAGTTTTTAACTAACTGCAGTATATTAACGAGGATTGAACCCACATGACAAAAGGCGAGGCGCGACGTAATGGTTAATGTGGGTTCATTTTGACCGAAAGGTCAAAAGCTCGAAACTAAACTTCAACACTTTTGCACATGCATTTTTCATATTTTTTCAGAAAAATGGATAGATTTGCGGCTCCTCCTATTTGTGCCTTTTTCACTCTTTCCAACCTTGGGCAGTGCCTGCTATCAAAAGCCCATCTAAATATGTCCATACTCCGTCACTCTGCAAATATTCTTTTATCTCAAAATTTCACAGTTTTTATTTTGAAATGTTTTGATATTTTAAAAGATTCTATTGCCTCTTTCCAAGGTCGACAAACACGATTTCTTTCTTTTTTAAATTTTTTTTGTTTTAATTTAACTTATTTCACAGTCCAAAATTCTTATATTAAGATTATTAATGGTGTAATTTAGTTTATATTCTCTTTTGTTGTTATTGTTTGCAATTTGTTGTTCGTCAAAATTAAAATTTCAGAGCTTTTAATTTATTTAGTATAAAAAAATAGTAGGTTTAGCATTTTGGTATAGATCACTTGATGTTTGTTAAGTAAAATATTCTTTTTCTTATAAATTTTGATAGATTATTAAATTTTACAAAATAAATATATTTGTTAAATCTTGATTTATGATTTTCATATTTTAAAGCGTGGCCTAAAAAAAGGGTTGTAGGCCTAGTATTATGAACCAAAATAGAGTTGTAAGCCTAGTATTATGAACCAAAATAAAGAACCAAAAAAGAGTTGTAGGCCTAGTATTTTAATGCGTGGCCTAGAAAAAGATTTTCATTTTGAGGTTTTGTTATGAACCAAAATAAAGAGCGGAGGTTGAAATCCATTATGTTATGGTTAGTATTGCTTTTACGGTGAGTTACTATCGTGGACTTTAATTTATTTTTTTAAACCCCCGCATGCGGCATAATCACATGGTACCGCCACTTCAAACTTCAACCATAACCCCTATATTTTCTTGTTTTGAAGATTGCATCATTACTTGCCACATTAATATTCCATTATTTTTACTTGTGATTTTTTTTAAAAAAAAAAATTGATACATTTTCTAAGAATGCCTCATAGTACATTGAATTCATTTTTGACTTTAATGGATATTAGTATTATGAATTTAGAGAGGGTTAAAAAGTTTATTCACTACTAAAAAAACAGGGATTTTTGATCAAAAATTTCGACCACACGAGGTCGAAAAAGCCTTTATTTCAACCAATTTTTCGACCACACGCGTAAGTCGATAACAGCTTGGTCGAATTTTTTTCACATTCTACCGAAATTAAGGGAAAAATTGTTTTCGACCACATGTGGTCGAAAAAATTATTTTTATATTAAATTATATTTAACTTTTTCGACTACGTGTGGTCAAAAACATTATTTATATTTAAATATAAAAAGAAAATAAAAATTCAAATTTCGACCACATGTGGTCGGCGTCCCGGAGGAAATTGGGCCGAGGAAATTTCGACCGCGTGTGGTTGAAATTGAATTTTTCCGGGTACAATTTCGATCTCGTGGTCGAAATTGTGAAATATCCGCACCGGCACCGGTGATTTTCGACCACAAATGCGGAATATTTTTTCCACAAGCATTTACACGCTTTTGGTCACGAGGGTAAATTAATTGATCTACCACACCGCCAATTTTCAAATAACCAAATTCATCAACCAAAATAGCCATCCAATTCATCAACAATGCAACACAACAACCATAAACAATGTTCAAACACTTGAACACTTAAACACTTAAACATTGTCCATTCAAACACTTATAAACAATCAAATTCAACCTCGAAAGTACTTAAAATTAAAACTACATTCAAACACTTAAATATCATAAACTACATTCAAACACTTAAACGTCATAAACTTCATTCAAACACTTAAACATTATAAACTTAAAAGTACTTCTAATTCGAACTAAAACTACATTCAAACCCTTAAAGATAATATACATATCCATTTAAACATATCCATCATAAACTATTAATGTGGGCTTGCATACCCAACATCCTAGCCTCAGAAATTAAGTGTTCTTGTTGGCCGAGCAACTTGATGCTTCATAGCTTCATACTCCTTAGGATCATTTTTCGCTTGTTCGACCATCATCATTTATCCGGCCAGCATCTATGCCTTCAAGTTAGGGCCGAGTATAAAGGTGGCATCGGACCAATTTTAGTTTTGATCAAGAATGAAAATAATATAGCAAGGAAGATTTTATCATTGATCAAGAATGAAAATAATCTATTAACGATCGTTTGGAAAAAAGAAAGGATGTGATAAGTGACTACAAGATGAATATGGAACTTCTTTTCCGATATTTATACTTATTGTAAATTATCTAAAGAAGAAGGATTTGCTTACCTTTTTTACGCAAAAAGAAAAGGTAAGTGAATTGTTGTGTCTTTCTTCCCACTTGAAAAGTTTGTCCATGGATTCCAATAAGTGAAAAAAATGCCCGAATGGTCCAAGATAGGCAAAGCCAAAAAGTCGGAAGTTAGCATGTAACTATGTTAGCACCAATAACAATTCCGTAGCTCGTCCGTGAGAAAGCAACTTATATATGCTAAGCAAAGGAATATATTTGAAGCATATATGATTCTGATACTAAGTGCCATTTTAGAAGTCTTGTCATAACACTACAACTGTAGTAAGCCTTTGCAGCTCATAATCAAATCATTTCAACAAAAATTTATTTGCAGAGGTTACAAGGTTCTTATTTTTCAATATTCAACATCAATATACTTAACTCAAACTCTCCAACACCACTTGTAGTCGAAATTAGTTTTTTTTTTTAAAAAAAAAAAAAAATAATTGTTTTAATTTTTCACAGCAATCAATTCTCACCGACGAGAGTCCCAACTTAGATACATTCACATTTAGAACAAGGATACCTAACCACACCATGAATTGTAAAATCCTCAAGTGTTTTAGCATAGTCAACAAAATCATAAACGCCGGCTACAAATTCATTCTTCAACCCAAATCGGCCATATCCGGCGGGGTTTTAAGATTAGTTCTATCGTACATCCAACTACGAGATTCCATCTACACAAATTGCAAAAAAGTTTGAACTTATTAAACCATATTTAATTTATATGGCCTTATTAAGGACTTAAACTATTGATATTACTTCAAGAAAATATAATATTGGGCGGAAAAAATAATAAAGAGCACACAAATAAAGAACCAAAATAAATAAATAGAACATAAATAAAGAATCAAAATAATCCCAAAAAAAGGGACCAAAACATCCCAAAAAATAACATTCAATTTCAACTCAAAATCCGAAAAAAAAAAAAAAAAAAAAAAACCTAAATAAACCTAAAACAAATATTGAACACTAAATAAAGTTATCAAATCTACTAAATATAGAAGGTAATGTAGCTAATAACATGGCCGAGATTATTATGCATTGGTAAGTGTTCATGACATTGGCGAAATTTATTACCTTTCTTCGGCACCAAAAAAAAAAAAAAAAAAAAAAAACGTACACGAAAATGTAAAGAAGCTTATGAGTTGCCGCGACACACCTGTCATATCTATATGGGACCGGGCGGTGGTCGGTTAAGGCGGTAGATATTCAAACAAGGGTTATTGTCTGACTCATGGGAATGCGGTGGGCTGGTGATCCAATCTTTTTTGTGTGGGTAGAGAGGAGAGGATTCTTTCCTTTGAGAGAGGTGGTGTGTGTGAGAGAGAGGAGAGGGAGAGAGGAAAGAGAGAGAGAGAGAGAGAGAAAAAACCTTGAACTTAAAATGCGGAGAAAACAGTACAATTAAAGATTCGGCCAGCCAGCTGCAGTCACTCTCCACCGGATGACGTTGGCCGATCTATAAATGTTTTGAGATTTTCGACCACATGTGGTCGAAAATTGGTATCCTTTTTTGATTTTTTTTTTTTAATGCCTTAAACGTTTCCCATTTATTATATTATACAAAATTTAATTTCGACCACACGTGGTCAAGAAGCGAATTATATTTTTGTTTTAAAAAATCGACCCCGTGTGGTCTACCTCAAATCCTATTGAAAATAAAATAAAAAATTAAATTGTTGATTTTTCGGCTATTCGATGGGTCGCTCTATCTCCGTTTTTTTTTTTTTTTTGACAAAAAATGTATCCGGATCGTAAAATTTTTTGGTCGAAAACGATCATCCTTTTTTTTTTGGTAGTGATTATACCAGATACATTAAGTAGTATTCGTGTAAGAGTAGAGGAAAGTTTAGCTATTGTTTATTGCTCCATAAGTACTTCTTCCGTTCTTGAGTTATAAACTTGAGAAATTTTAGTATTGCTTTTAATTCAACGTAAGGATGAGAAAGTAACCACAGTCTCTTCATTTGCTCGTGATATATTTTATTTATTACTAAATGTTGGAATCGAGAGCATTAAAGTACTAGTGCTTCACTTCTAATTGATCACCCGATTCACTGCTAATGTAATAAATAAATAAAAAATTAATAAAAGTTTTTTCTCTCTCTCTCTCTCTCTCTCTTTTTTTTTTTTTTTGTATGAAGAACAAAATGGTCAATTAATTTTTTATAGGCATTTTCGTAATTCAATTTTCTATCTTTGCGAACAAAGGCTTTAGAATGCATTGGTGAGTTAACGACTAGGAAAGATTACGTGTTTTATATATTTATATATAACAGTAATATTTAGTATTATATGATGATTAAGTAGTGAGAGAGTTTTATAAATATTCAAAGTTTGGATTCGAAAGCCAACCCTCAAAATGAGAGAGAATGCCTCCTATTTATAGTTTTTCTTATGGGCCTCCTATACACGTCTTTATACAAAATCAAAAACTTATGTTTGTTATTCAATACGGTTATTCCTTTTCAATCGATTTAGTCGGGTTTTAAAAAATCTTTTTGACACCCCCAACTACATGTCCAATCACGCCACCTAGCAATCCCCACTACGTTATTAGCATAAATTGACGAGGACAAAAGATGACTTTGTGAGTATGTTTTCTAGATGATGATGTATGTAGCTAATGAGCCAAGTAAATATGACGTTTTATTCAAGTTCACCCTACCGTGATTGGGGGCGAAATTTATTTAAAGAGATGAATGAACTAGAATCATTTAAACTGATCCTTTTTCTTGAAATAGTTTTTTTTTTTTTAAAAGAGTTATGTTTGAGGTTGCATGAGTGCAATACTATCAAAAAAAAAAAAATACAATTTAAAAACGTAATACCGATATGACTTGATGTTATATTCCCCTAAATTGTCCTATTGAATTACTCACTATTCATGCTGGATCGTCATGATTTCAAGAAAGGAAAATGATACAAGTCATGTCAAATTTGTATGACTTAATGGCATATGCAACCTAGTTGTCATGTTGAATCACTCAGAAATCATAATAGATCATCACAACAAACTTGCGATCGTGAAAAACACCGACTTATGTTGCAAGCTAAGGACATATATGTGATTTTCTTTGCCGAAACCTAAACAAACCTATTTTTGCAACATATGTAAAAACAGGAAACAATGAATAGCAATCTCGCGGGCGACTCTCTGAGCAAGTTCTTGCGAAATTTCTTAATCTTATCCCATCATTACACCTTGAGTTGGTTATTGTTAACAAATTGTCTTGTGTTTGCCATTGTAATGAAGGAAACTATAGCACAAAATGAGTAGGTTTCGCGTGTTTAAATTTTATAGAGTAAAAAAATTCAAATTTACTCGCTCAACATTTCAGTAAAATTTAAAATTATCCTCATGCTAAAACGTCTTTAGGAGTTAAGGTAAATTATATCTTCCTAACGGTAAATATTTTTACCAGACCAAAACTCTAACGAAATGCAAAATCGCTCTGTTTCACTTAATATAGGGTAACACGATTTTTTTCCTCGAATTGAATGGAATTAGCCATTTGTTCTCGCGCGTACAATTCAATGACTCCGTCACAGCACTAGATTCGAACTCTCTGCATTTGTTTTTAATGTTTCTTCATATGCGACAAAGATTACATTTTAACATACTAATATACTCCATGACGTGCTTCACTAGGTATGACTTGGTATTCTACTTGATAAAATTATACTAATGCCGTCTCAATTTATATGGTTTGAATTATCATGGGTTAAACGAAGTTCTTTAAAATCGCAATTTTGTTATATACCGTATAACTATGAATTTTCAGTTATTATGATTTATAATACTTTTTTTCATAATCTCCAAATATATAAATATTATTTCAAAAAATTTAAAGATTCCATGTTTGAATTCATAATCAAAATTGAAAAGTTTTATTCTTGAGTACAAACTGTGACACATAAATTGGGACAGAGAGATTACTATCTCTGAACTGCGTCACAGGGCAACTGAATTTTCTTCTAGAATAACAATTTCTTTCTTGGTCTTCTTCTTCTTGTCTATATATGAAGCTATTCGAAGTCTACGTTTTAGAAAGAAAAATTTAAATCAGTTTTGGAATTTTGGTCACCCACAAAAAAAGGGAACCAATGTTTACAAGGGAACTATAAAAAAAATTTTGAAACTCAAGGGAACTATAAAATTGGATTAGCAAATTTGTAGTGAAGTTTGTGCCATTATATGTTTAGAATTTAAAAAATAAAGAAAAAAATCTTTGGCAATTTAATTTATAAGAACATAAGTACATATGTTAAATTATTTATTTATTATGAGGGAGACTAAGAACTTTACATTATAAGAACTTACAAATTTCATTCAAGCTATGTCATCTCGGATAGTTCAAATTAATAATTTTTTTTGGCGAATATTGGACCACTCAAGTATTCATCCCAACTGACCTTTTTATTAATAATAAAAGGATCTTTAAAAAAAAA
The DNA here is from genome assembly GCF_029784015.1 of Lycium ferocissimum. NCBI lineage: Eukaryota > Viridiplantae > Streptophyta > Magnoliopsida > Solanales > Solanaceae > Lycium > Lycium ferocissimum. Next base: position 11,027,928 of record NC_081351.1, read on the forward strand.
AAAAAAAGTACAAGTACAAGTAAGGGGTGGTAGGTCTTACCTTACAAATCTTAATGAGTCAAGCACCTCTTCTATTACTAGTAAACATATAAGAAATAAGAACTAGAAAGAACCCGATATTCTATGATTATCACAATATTCATTCCATGATGATATTACAAATGAGGATACTTGTAAAATGATAAAATAAAATGAGAAAGAAAGTAGGGTGGAGCTCATTCTTCTTTGTACCCGTGTCAAATCCTAAAATCTATAGTATTAAATTGAATCAACCTTGAAAAAACAAACCCTGAATTTGCACTCATCCCTCAAGACAGCACCATGGAGATTAATGATCAAACCAATGAGGATGAATGGCAAACAATGGTTAGGAAGAGAGGAAAAAGTGCCTTTAAAAATATCTTAGCAGAAGGAAATCAGAGTGCTCAAGGAAATAGCATTAAAGACATACAAGGGAAGATGATGCAGAACCAAACCAGTACAAATTCAGCAACAATGAGAAGAGTAGTATACAGGATCCCATAAAACCTAAGGGTGGGGAGGACAACATGGATACCTCAATAACTGAAAAAGAACCAGAACAACAACAAAAAATAAATGACAAAAGGGACAGATTAATGGAGAGGGATGAGTGCAAATTCAGGGTTTGTTTTTTTTCTTATAGTATTAAATTGAATCAACCATTTTTTTCTCGTACATTTAAATGTTTCCATTCACCTACTAGCTAGATTTGAACTTTCCGCATCCTTTTTTCTTAATCTGACATATTCCATGACGTGCGATTCACTGGGTGACAGACTTGGTTATTCTAGACTAAATTTTACTATTAATTCCTTGACGTGCTTAACGGGGCAACTTGACTTGGCTTTTCCACACTGCCTAACTTGACTTGGCTTTTCCACACTGCCTAATTTCTTGGTCTTCTTATTCTTGCCTATATAAGAAGCAATTTGATGGTTCCTTAACACACAATATCAGCTCAAGTATTTTTTATAAGTTTTCTTGCTCTTCTCAGTTCCAATTTTGCTATGGCTTTTTGCAGTAAAAACGGGTTATTTCCTGCAGCTTCCATTTTGCTTGTTGGGCTGTTAATGTGCAGTACCCAAATGAAAGGTCTCTCTCGATCTCCCTCTTCTTTCTCTCACACACGCACTCACGTATGCTACATATATATTGTATGACCTCTCCATAACAATCATTCTCTATAACAACATTTCATTATAACAATCATATTTTCTATGGAATCGGTCTTTCATGTTATGTTATGTTATGTATTCTCTATAACAGCATTTAGCTATAGCAACAAAAAAATATCAGAAAAAACGATACTGTTATACAGAGGTTTGATTGTATACTCACCTTGTATCTAGAGGCGGATTCAATATTTATATTTTATGGCTTCAATCCTTGGTTTTTAGTATTGAACACAATATACTTTTAAATTATGGGTTCAAGCGTACTATTTGTTACAATTTTAGTAATTTTCTATACATAAATTTATGCTCCACATTAGAACTACAAGGTTCATCTAAACCCGCATGCCTTGATATTGCATCTGCATTTTACTTATACACACTAGTAATGTAAATTTTTATTCTATATATTAGGAGCATTTTAATATATCGTGGGAGATAACCTACCTTATTTACTAGGTTACCAATCCTACTTATTATAAATAATTGCATGTAATTACTTCAAGGTGACCTGACAATATAACAATTTTGTCACTGTTAGTGTAAAACGAGTTAAAAGTCCAAGTGAAAAACACTACATATTTTAGTGAGCTAATCCGCGTTTACCTTATTCCAGGAGGGTGCAGTAGGTCCTATTGATAAGGACATAAAATACAGACGCAATCGTGAGTCTGTGACATTTACAAAGATCTTTACAAAATGTATTTTATAGACTTCAAATAATGTCTCAAAATAATCCTTGCAAACCAAAACATAATTTCTTTATGGAGGTATTAACCAACCATCCTGAATTGATTTTTTCCAAATAGTTGTTTTGACGCCACGCCAATAGATAATATAAAGAATTTCTAGTGCTTTATTTTATTTTATTTTATTTTATTGTGTGTAATGCTTGCCTAAGAAAAATATAAATAGAGAAATATGGCCAGTGAGCATTTGTATAACTGATCTCAATTTGTTTTTATTGAGGCGTTGTTATTGTTAGGCAAAATAGCTAAAGACTCTCTTAAACTTGGCACGAATTAATAGTTGCATACCTAAACTACTAGTAGTCTTAGTTACCCCCTTGAACTTGGCTATTTGACAGTATTTACTCCCTTAGACATTGATGTGACAAAGCCCATGGCTACACTGTCGTTTAGGCGCGTGCGGATGAAAAAAGAAAAGAAAAATCAGCTCCTAAATAGGCTGTTTTTCAACTATTAATCGCCATTAGCCTTGTTAATATTAGAACTATCATTTTGATGTTTTTCTCCTCATAAATGCAGGAGTGCAGTCGGTTGGAGTATGCTATGGAAAAATTGCCAACAATTTACCATCAGAGCAAGATGTCATAAAACTATACAATGCTAATGGCATTAAAAAAATGAGAATCTACTACCCAGATAAAAACGTGTTTAATGCACTCAAAGGTAGTGATATTGAAATAATTCTTGATGTCCCAAATCAAGATCTTGAAGCCCTAACCAATCCTTCAACTGCCGATGCTTGGGTGAAAGATAATGTAAGAAGTTATATCCCAGATGTTAAATTTAAATATATAGCTGTCGGAAATGAAGTTGATCCCAGTACAAATACCGGTCAATATGCGCAATATGTTGCTCCCGCGATGGAGAACGTTCACAATGCATTATCAGCAGCAGGGTTGCAAGATCAAATTAAAGTCTCAACCGCGACATATTCAGGGCTATTAGCAAACACCTATCCACCCAAAGATGGTATTTTTCGCGAAGAATACAAAAACTTCATCAATCCCATAATAGGATTTCTAGCACAAAATAACCTTCCACTCTTAGCCAATATTTACCCTTATTTTGGCTATACTGATAACCCTGCTGACATTTTGCTTTCTTATGCATTGTTCAATCAGCAAGAAAAAAATGATGCAGGATATCAAAACCTTTTTGATGCCCTTTTGGATTCTATGTATTTTGCTACAGAGAAACTTGGAGGACAAAATATTGAGATTATTGTATCGGAAAGCGGTTGGCCTTCTGAAGGAGACCCTGCAGCAACGATAGAAAATGCTCAGACTTATTATGCGAATTTGATTAATCATGTAAAAGGAGGTGCAGGAACTCCAAAGAAACCTGGAAAGACAATAGAAACTTATTTGTTCGCCATGTTTGACGAAAATCACAAGGAAGGGAAAATCAGTGAGAAACATTTTGGGCTCTTTTATCCAGATCAGAGGCCTAAGTATCAACTCAATTTCAATTAATATAGCATATCTATTTAAATATATAGTGATATGAATTGTAATAAAGAGAAATGGTGTATCTTTCTCCTCAATAGAAAATGTACCTCTTATATCTCCTTGATATCAATATGTTTTACTCAGAGTTGTCAATTTTTGTTTTCTTACTCAGCTCTGGAAAAGAAGGTTGGGCATCGAATCGAGATGATCCAAATTGAGTCAAGTCCGAACAAACTTATTATAGGCTACAACATATATAGACCACAATTGAGCTTCTATAGTACTAAGCCAAGTCTAAATGTGTTCGTATATGTATTTACCTTTAGAAAAATTTAAATTCACAATAACTTGAGAATCATTAATATTTTTGTTTGAGAATTAGTATGTAGTTAGTGATTGAAATGATTGGGAGTCGTTTGGACAGGCTTTGAAATCATGATTTGAAACCATGAGATGAAATCATAGATGAACTCATGTTTGGACATGCAATTTGGATTTCTTAAGTTGGATTTTTTCTTATAGACATAAAAATCCCACAAGTTGTGAAAACTATAAAAACTTTCCCAATTTTTATATAATCTTACCAAATGAGCAAGTCATAGTTCATAACAAAATTAATACGCAATTAGAAGGCCTTTTTGAAAAATATAACATCAATTGATCAAACTTTAGTTCAATAAAAAGAAAATTTAACATGAATAATAATGTAACTACTCTTTAATATAATCCTCCCACATTAATAAAGGTTAGTAGAAGTTAATGAGGTTGGTGAGAGTAATTGTTAAAAATATCTACCAACTTATAGGTCTTTTTTTACAAAATATAAACTTATGGGCCAAGTTTTACAGTTAAAATTTTTGAAATCATGATTTGAAATCCCAAATTATGCCTTTTTGAATGATTTGGGATTTCATCTATGAGATGAAATCGCATGTGTAACGACCCGTTTGGTCGTTATTGCAATTTTGACCCATTTACCCCCGTTGACCCTTCCCCGAGCCCTGTGAGTACGATTTTGATCCGCGGGGATGGTTGGTACTTTTCCCGAGGTAGTCGGGCCAGTTTTATGATGACTTATGTGAAATAGAACCTTAAAGTGAAAAGCCTTTGACCAATGGTTAACTTTTGGGTAAACAAGCCTTTTTTGGAATTTTGTCGATTTTGTGAGGTCTGGAAGGTCGATTATGACTTGGTAGGGTACATGGTTCGGTTCTCGAGGCATTTGGTTGCGTTATGGGCATTGGTTGGAAACTTGATTTTATCCGTTTGGGGGTTGACTTGGTAAATTAGACCTCCGTTGGGAATTCCGAGGCCACGAGTGAGTTCGTAGCATGTTTTTACGTGTGAGTGCATATCTAGTTTGTGTACGGGAGCCCTCAAATTGATGTTGGGATTTTCCGATTGACTTGTGAAAAATCATATTTCTAGTTTCTAGTGTGTTCACCATGGCGGGCTTAGTGCCGCCATGGCAAGGTCTTGACCGCCATGGCGAGGGCCTGTGCTTTAATGAATTTTCGCCATGGCGGATGGTCTGACCTCCACGGCGCTCGTGACCACCGTGGCGGATCGACGGACTAGATCTTTATTTTATCTTCCTAAGTTCGAAGCATTAGTCTAAAACACCTAGAACCTAATTCCAAGGGATAGAAGAGGTGATTCTTGAAGGTATTGGGGGAAATCATCTACTGGGGTAAGTTTCAATCTTCTATCTAGCTTTACTACCTTCTTCTTTGAGTTTCCATGGTAGTTTGTGGTCCTAGTATGCAGGTAATGAGACTTATGGTATTATTCATGAACCTTTTTTATAAATTGATTAAGTGTTGCTTCAATTACTGTTTATATCATCTAGAAGTGTATATTAATACATTCTAGGATGGAACTACTCTATAGTTCAAGAATCTAATCATGAGACTTAGGGTCAAATTGGGGGTTTTGACTAATTGACGAAATTGAAGGGTCTAATGTGATTAGAAACCCATGTAATTAAGGATTATTATTGTTGGGACTATGGGTAGGGTAATTTCACCCTTAATTTCCCATTTTGCCCTCATGACTCGTTAGGGGTATTTTGATTAATTTTTCTCGAATCAATTCTTCTTCCGATTAGTTGGTTTATTGTAGTCATTTGCTTATTTAGCATTGCTAATTGTTATACTCCGAGCTATCCAAGGCACTTCGTAAGGGTAAGGCTCAGGTTTGGCTGTTCGTGGCACCAGGTGGGCATCGAGGTAGGTTACGGCTTACCTTTCGGTTAGACTCTAATTAGTGAAACATATGTGGGAGTTAGATATTGATGGGGAAAGCATGATAAGCTTTCAGGTATGTAGTTGGGATGGAATTCTATTAGGTTGGTTGTTGTTGATTGTGGCTTGTTGCCCTGTTATTGTGATTAGACTTGTTGCCTTAATTGATGTGTTGTGATATGTATTGCACTTATTTTCTCTCTTGTTGTGTCATTTATCATCGGAGAAAAGAAGGATAATGAGATTAGGCCTGAATCGTGTTGTATAATTATGATAATACACGATTGAAATCTTGATTATGATTCACTGTTGATGATAATATCATGCATTGCATACATTCTCATTTCACATGTATATTGATATCGAATTATGACTTGGTACTGATGATGGTATTTGAGAAAATGGAGCACTTTGGAGACACAAGACTTAGTTGTGAGGTGTGCTATATTTGGAAGTAAAGGGTGTCATAGACTCTCTATGCTAATTAAACTGGTTCGTTAATTTATTCCATGGTTGAGCATTATGCATTCATTCTCATTCCTCATGCTTACATCTTGGTTGATGTTCCAAATTGGGGTTTCGATACCTAAACCATATTTGAGCACTCATCTTGCATATATATATATATATTACTCATCTTTATATATATATATATATATATATATATATATATATATATATATATATATAGGCACATCTGACAGGGGGTAAGGATGTGGCCTATCGTGTGATATGTATAAGGCATATTTGACAGAGGGTGAGTGTCACGACCCAAACAGCTGTAGCGTGTCGTATTTTTTCCGATTCGCATCTGCACTTGTTTCATTAAAAAAGAAAGTGTCCCGGGGAAGTACGGTTGTCAATCGTACCGGGAAAAGGAAAAAATATACTTCTACGTGGATGGTGCTCTAAATGGACTTATTTTAGAGTCGCCACCTAATTTTTAGGAAATTAGAAAAACCAGTTCGAAAAGGGTTCATTTAAAGCAGTTAAGTTTTAAAAGAATCCTAATCTAACCAAAGTATGGGTAAGGGTTCTAGTGATCCCCCGGCGAAGGTGTTAGGCCCCCTGGTATTAAGGATCCGCTCAATAGCGGTTTACCTACGGGTGTTATACCCCATTTCAACCGAGGTCAAAATGGTTTACAACATTTCGGTAATTCCGGGGTGATTTAAAGTTAAGGGAGTCGCCACCTAATTAGTTACGGTGAATTAGGGCACCTAAAGATTATTAAAGTAATTATCTAAAGTTGATGTTATTTTAAAGTCTACGAAACCAAAAGATTCTAGGTACGGGTTCAACTAATCTAGAGGGAAGGTATTAGGCATCCTCTAAATTCCATTAACAATGGTTAACCGACCGGACTAACAATTAATTAGGCTAAGTGTAAGTATAATATTTTAAATGTTTAGAAAATGACTTGAAAATGTTGCTAAAGTTATAGATATATAAGAATAGTATTTAAATAGGACTTGTATGGATTGAGTAAGGGGATTTTGAAACAGTATTGTGTGAACTTTAGAAAAAAAAAAAAAACCTCTTTAAGTTTCTAAGAACAAACTTGAGCTCAAAGTTAGACTCACACCATAAATCATTCTAGAGTTGAAATGTTTGGTTGGCAAATCATTTTACTATTTTTTAACCATCATTTCAATCGTTAACCAAAGGACAAAATCTATGTAATTAGCCAACTTTGGTGGGAATTCTGTTAGACTAAATCGATTTCCTAAATCCTAAAAAAAAAACATGCTCTCTAAAAATAAATTACTTTTGCCATAAAGCTAAGGAATGAATCTAAATAGTCACGTAAAACAAAGCTAGTAGCGCCTAATTATCAAACTAAAATATAACCACAACAAGCAAACAAACATCAAGGGGTGTAAAGGAGATGATTAAGGCCGTATTGGCTCCCATAGAAGGACGAAGTTTCCGGTGATTCGCCGTTTGGCTAGCCACCCTCTTTGTTTTCTATTCGGATGAGTGTCGAAGAATGAGCTTTGAGTAGGAAGACGCATGCAAAGTCCGAATGCCATATATGTCACACCCCAGTCCTGATGGGGCATGATGGGCACTCGACCCTTACTTAGAGCCAAGCGAACCCACTAGTTCTCGTTATACTCATAGTCTCATTGGGCCCTTAAAGCATGGAATGAAATGCATGATGAAAGTTTTTCAGAAAAACATTCTTTCCGTCTTTATCAAATCAAGTAAGATCTGCAATCATATGAAATCTGTAAGGTAATGCATGATAATACATCGCTTACAGAGCCGCTTGCAAACCGACATACTATATACGTGACTCGTCCGCAAAGTCTCTAACATAAATCATTATACCATGACATGGATACTCGACTCGGCAACACTCCGGAAAGAAATGGAGCTCGCCAATCCGGTGGAACATCGGAACATCTTCTAGCCATATCCTCTACTCGTACCGTATACACTCGCGCGTGGCATGAAACGCACGCGTCCTGAAGTGGACGTCGTACGAATAATGTGCGAGTATGTAAGGCATGAATAATAACATAATATAGATATGAAAAGTGACAATGAGTAAGAGAGATAACTCGAACATCCGGATGCCTCATAAGGCGGATGTCATGCATGCTTAGCCTTTTAAAAAAAACATTTCATACATATACATACTAACATGCCCGGCCATAAAGGCTCGGTGTGAAAGTAACATGCCCGGCCATGAAGGCTCGGTGTGAAAGTAACATGCCTGGCCATGAAGGCTCGGTGTGATATATAAGTAGTATCATGCCCGGCCATTTAAGGCTCGGTGTTATCATCATTAGCTTGCGTCCAGGCCTCCGCGTCGGGCAATATCATAACATGCCCGTTGCGGTGGTGTGCACATCTACGTGCCTGCCCGGCCGACTATAGCGCGGCACGGTGTGAGAAAAATACATACATATATATATAAAGCATGCATAAGAGCCCAATCAAAAGCCACGGCAGTATCGGAGTGACGTAAGGTCGGTAACCTCCGATTATATTATGGAATAATTATCGTCGCTTTGTCTCGCTTGAAGGAACAATTAATTTAAGGTGAGACTATCAATGGGGAATAGAACTAAGAGAAAATGTAGAATAAGACCATAAATCTCATAGGTCATCAAGTCATGTACTTTTGGAATCTTAAAAGAAATAGTCATCTTCCATGAACAAAATTGAGACGTCAAGAAATAGTTTAACGTTCTCACATCGTCATCGAAAACATAAACTTGAAACCTTTAAACATGAAATCATCCTTATCATTTTCATCATAATAACATTCTCATCTTTGACATCATCATTGTTATTGAAAAACATTCCCATCGTTGCCATCATAAGGGCTCACATAATCACAACCTTTGGTTTGGAAGATACAAATATTTTGGAAAACATTTATGGATTATCAGGAAGGAAATCATGCCTCGGACTCTTAGACTTTTTAACTTTGGATAACAAGGAAAATATGAAAACATTTATAAAATCCTAACCTAGAGATCATGCCTTTGAAAGAAAGAGACGAGCCTTAACATACCTGGAAGATACTTCTCGATTTCCAACTTATTTCCTGTCTTGCAACTCTCTTAAGAATTATTCGTAGCCTCGTAATCTACATATGTAACCATTCGTAATATCATTAGGGTCATCGTCATACGCTCGTCTTAAACACTTAATGAAAGCCCTTTTAAATTCTGTCGAAATTCGGGCAGCATTTCCCCTGTTTATGTGCCTAGCCCGAAATTCCAATTCAACAACCAACAACATCAACAACAATACCAATAGTAATAACATCATTTCTAACACCAACATATGCCATAAAACAGCCCACACACTGTTTTCTAAATTTCCCAACTAACCAACTTGGGATACGACTAATTAATAACTTTATTTCCGTAAGGAAGTCGAAATTAATACTAACAACATCAATAACAACATCCTCAACATCGTACAAGAAAAATATATGTATTTTCATCCAAATTTCTCTTCAACCCTCAATCCATAAATCAACAACATCAACACAACACACCATAACCACTATTCTTGAAATTATTCCTTAATTCATATTGATAGAGAAAGAGATTTAACAATTCATACCTTATTTTTAGGAAGGTAGCAAAATCTTCATCATTTTCTTGTCCCCAAGATAACTCCAACACCAAACGAAATTATAATCGCGACTACGGGTTGCCCGGACCTCGATTGATACTTCGTTACTTGAAATTTCACTCAAAATCCTCAATTTTTGTGATGTATAATGCTCCCTTTGTTGCTGAATTTTCTGGATGAAAAAGTGAGATTTTAACCCTTTATATAGGGGCTGAGGCGGCGGCACTGTAGCTACGCATGCGTGGCGATCGTAGCGCCCCGTTACGGCTTCCGTTGCAGTTTTGTTTCTGCTTCATCAGCTCAGTTTGTAACGTCTATAATTCTCTACTCCGATGTCCTATCAACGAGCGGTTTATTGCATTACAAACTAGACTCGACGAAATTCATTTTAGGCTCTTAAAACACCTTAAAACTCCATATATACTAGGAGATATGCGCCTCCAAAGTTGACTAAAAATCCGTCCAGCATTTCTCAAATTTTCGTCGAACTTATTTTCTCCAATTTGCTCGATCTCGAAATGTTTCGAAACTCTCCATACATGGTATTTGTCATTCATTATACTAAAAATGGCCATGTTCTCATGTTCCAAAATACTCTTTCCCGATTACGACTTACGAGATCGTAATTCACCCTTTTTTTTTTCGTTGTTACGTACTTTCCGTGGCTTGTGCCTTTCAAAACATCATGGGACGTCTCCGACACTCCATTACTACGGTGAGGTACATGTCATAGTCATGCTCCGAAAATGCGGGGTATAACAATATAGTCTCAAATGAGACTATTCGGATAATGAGTCCTTATGAAAACTCCATTTTGCTCCGAAGTGTACATGTAAAAAAAATAAAAAATAAAAAAATAAAAATAAAGATTAACATAGATTTCAACATATTAACATGCTTAAGATATAGTCTTCAGATGCACAAGCAAGTAATCCGCAAGCAAGAGCATCACACCCGGTAAAGCAGTCAACCCGACATCTGAAGAGTTCAAGTTGGGCATGCTATGCAATACGTAATTAGGAATAACACCATAAGCAGGGGAGATGTGCAATAAGAGATGCAAATGGCCAGTCAAAGTCATAAGTGCAGATACGTTAACTACGGACAGATGATCATGCATAAAGTAGGTTCAAATCCTGAAAGTAATATAAACAAGCAATGCAAGCAGGCACATTTAGAGATTTTCAGCGGTAGTTAGAGCATTATAGACTAGTAATCATACTTTCCTAAGTGGCTAATTTATTAGATAGGCAGATTCAAACAAGTTCAACATCATTTTAAAGCAAACCCACTCATATTTAAATGATAGTAATAAATGTTGGAGGAACACACTAAGGTACTGCTATTCTTTTGAGCAAAAGAGTGAAGAGGAACCTAAAGGGGTATCGATCTTTCAAAAAAAGTTATAACAACATTAAACTTCAATAAAAGTAAGATCCTTGTTTAAATAAAGAGGGTAGGGATAGATTTCATAATACAACAACTTAAGTAAAACTAAAGCACTCTTGGATTTAATTAGCTAATTCATACTTGAACGTAAATACACATAAAACAGAGCCAAGAAATTGATCGAAAGCATGAGATATTGACAGAACCCGCAAAACAAAACGAACACACTGGAACGACTGCATTAAAACAGAAACTAAAAAGGGTTTCTTTTAAAAAAGAAGGCAAGCAGAGGGGGACAGAGTCTTTTAACATATTATCACATTGAATGTGGGGTTTATCTGACCATGAGGAACAATCAACAAGTATGAGGATTGACCTTTTACATAAACTCCGAGCACATTCAATCGTACATAACACACACAGATTTTTTTAGAAAATGAAAGCCCAATCGTCTAACTTGAACAAAACTTTAACCAACAGTAGTCTACACCTCTCTGGTGGTAACAGCAACTTAGTCCTTTAATAAAACCCAAGTAGAAATGTAAAATCCTCGCGAAAGCTAACAGGGCAGATTCGGGAAACGCAACTAGCAAACAGATTCGGCAAAGGACCATAAGCATGATTCATCACATCCGAACATGTTTTCACGGACAATACGTCTATTCTAAAATATGCGAAGAGAAAATATTAATCTATATTCTGATGTGGACAGCAGCAAAATCGCATTAAGAGCAGTTGGACTAAAAATCTCATGCTTTTCTATAGTGAATCAGAGGTTTAAAACCACACTTTCGAGTGAAACACTAAGTATACTAAATAGGCATCAACCATAATCAAAAGATAACGAACTTCCTGTTCTACGACGGCGGGCATACAACATTAACAGAGAACCAATTCGAAACTAAAAAAACATTTACCCATACAAACAAGGAACCACAGATACAGGTCAAAGTCAAATCGAAACCAAAAGAGAAGAAGGGGATGGCGCTGACCTGTTTTGTGTACAGTGAAATGGGGCGTCGAAGGTCTCGAATCTACGCTCGAACTCGAACGAACCCGAACCCGATTAAAGTAACTAAAGTTTCAAATCGGAGAATGAAAATAGAGTAATATGTGGCTGTTTTTAGAATGAGGCTATATTTTCGATGATAATTTTCAGTCTCAAAATCTTGTATTTTCACAGAAGTGTTTTCTGATTTAAAAGAAAATCAAGACCAGAATAAGAAGAAACCTAAGACTTGATGACCGAAAAACCTCCCCTTTCGGCTATGACTTAAGGATGTACTTATAGGTTAAGTCTAGGGTTTCGTTTTGAATCTGAGATTTTTTGGCTCCAAACAAAGTTAAAAAAGCCGTTTGAAATCAAGAATCGAATCTTTAAAGTTGCTCCTTTTTTCAGAAATTTCAGAGGCGTTCTTGGTCGTTTATGTTGACCCGAACGTTGAAGACGAGATAGGAAAGTAATTACACAAAAATGGGGTAACAACAACTTGTAATGGTGAAAGGGAATTTGGGTTTTCACTGGAAATGGAGAAGATAGGAAGAGGGTGACGAGCGTGAAGAGAGAGGAAAAGGAAGGAGATGCAGGGTAAGGGAAAGAGGGAATATTTGCACGAAATGGGGTGGCACAGATCTGCCATTGTGAAAGTTGGTCAAGGTTTTGCCTAAAAATGGGATGAGAGAAGGTGGAGAGAGGGACGGAGAGGAGGGAGGCGTCTGTTGGTTGTTTTTGTTTTAGGGTTCGTTTAGGTTCAACTGATGAAAAGGAATGGAAGTGGACCGGGTCGGGTAGTGATAGTGGGCTGGTCGGGAGAGAAATGGTAGGGCCGAAAGTTTGAGTTGAATAATGGGCTGGATGGGTGGATTTGGTTGTGGTGGGCTGATTTGAAAAGAAAAAAACGTGGGCTGGGCATATTGCGTTTGTTGTTTGGCCCATTAATTGGCTGAAATTCCTCCTTCATATAAATTCCATTGGGCTTCTAATTTAATAACTAGTACAATATATACTATGATAATTAATGGTTGATATGTAGAAAATAAAGGACTCGATAAAATACAATTAGCTT
>NC_081351.1:11041216-11062681 GCF_029784015.1 Lycium ferocissimum
TTTTTGAAAACACGAAAGCCCCTTGTAGCTGGTCAAACAAATCATCAATACGAGAGATGGGATATTTATTTCGAATGGTGACTTTATTCAACTGGCGGTAATCAATACATATTCGCATAGTCCCATTTATCTTTTTCACAAATAGAATTGGAGTGCCCCATGGGGAGACACTCGAACGAATGAAACCCTTACTAAGAAGATCCTGAAGTCGTTCTTTCAATTCCTTCAACTCTACTGGTGCTATTCGATATGGCGGAATAGAAATTTAGGGGGGGGGTCCCTAGCTCTAAGTGAATGCAGAAATCAATGTCATGGTCCGGTGGCATGCCTGGAAAGTCTGTGGGAAACACCTCCGCAAACTCACGTACCACATGAACTAACTCAAGAGATGGACCGTCAACAGTGGTATCACGAAGATATACCAAATAAGCCAAACACCCCTTGTCTACTAGTTTTTTTGCGCGAATAAAAGAAATTATTTTCTTTGGGGAGGGACTAAGGTTACCTTTCCACTCAAATCTAGGCACCCCGGGCATAGCTAAGGTAACTGTCTTGGCATGACAACCTATAATTTCATGATAAGAAGCTAGCTAACTCATACCCAGGATGACATTAAAATCTATTATGTCTAAAATCACCAACTCAACCCAGGTTCCATATGCCATAAGTGTGATAGTACAAGATCGAAAAACTCTATCTACAACCACAAAATCTCCAATTGAAGTAGATACATGTATAGGGGCATCAAGTAAGTCACATACCATATCGAGACCCATAGAGAAATATGTAGACACATAGGAAAACATAGAACCCGGGTCAAAAAATACAAAAGTCATCCGGTGATAGGCTAAGATGTTACGGGTAATGATTGTATCTGAGCCCTCAGCCTCTGTCTTGCCAGGGAAGCCATAACAGTGAACCCGTCCGCCAGTAGCCTGCGACCTATTGCGATTAATCTGCCTTGTCTGAGCTCTGCCCCTGCCGGGCTGATGAACACTTCTACCAGACTGAACCCACCTCTGTTAGGCTAGGGGATACCTCTACAAGACATGTGACCGCCACGCCCGGATCGAGCTAGTTCCCACCATAAGATCACCCTTTTCACCCCTAATGCCGGGGCTCGAGGAGCCCGAACCGACCCGCCCGACCACCTTGCCTAAGTCTGGGATAAATCCTCTTGAAATGCCCCATATCACCACACTCAAAGCATCTACGGTCTAACATCGGATGCTTAATAGAAACAGACGAAGCCGAGTAACCACCATAATTTAGAGCTCTGGTCCGCAAACATTTTGGTTGCTTGGAATAATGCTGACTGACCCCTGATAGGCCTCCAGCTGACACCCGCATAGCTAACTTAAAAGGACGTCCCAAGTAAAACTGGAAACTCTGGCCCTTAGCGAAAGAGCCACTATAACCACCACCCTTTCAGGCCTTCTTCTTTGCGTGCTTATGGTAACCCTTCTGCCGAACTCCCTCGATAGTCCTAACATGATCCACCACTTCCTAAAAGGAAGCACCTATCGCTGCAAGCTGAAAAGCTGACAACTAAAGGTCAGTGTTCAACCCTTTCACAATCTCCTAACCTTTTCCTCCTTAGTAGGCGCCAGTTGGAGGGCATAGCGAGACAACGAATGAAACTGAGCCTCATAAGCAGCCACAGACAAATTACCCTACTCAATATTGCTGAACGCATCACTCTTGCTGTCCCTAGAGGCATAACAATGAACCCATCCGCCAGTAGCTTGCGAACTATTGTGATCAACCTGTCCTGTCTGAGCTCCGCCCCTGCTGGGCTGATGACCAGCTCTACCAAGCTGAAAACCGCCTCGGTTAAGCTGGTTGCCACCTCTACCTGCCATATGACCGCTACGCCTAGTCTGAGCGTGGTTATCCCCATAAAATCCTCCTTTCTACCTGATGCTGGGGCTCGGAGAGCCTGAAATTGAGTACCCTGGCCACCCCGCCTAAGTCTGGGACAATTTCTCTTGAAATGCCTTATATCACCACACTCAAAGCATCCACGGTCTAGCCACAGACGCTAAATAGAAACGGACAAAGCCGAATAACCATTATGATCTAAAGCGATAAATTACCCTACTCAATATTGCTGAACTCATCACACTTGTGGTCCCTCAAGGTACGAGGAACATACTTGTCTAAAAACACCCGATAGAACTGAGTCCAAGTCAATGAAGGTGATCCCGCTGGCCTGCACTCCACAAAAGCCCTCTACCATAACTTGGTATCATCCAAGAGCTGGAAGGTCATGAACTCAACACCATATTTCTCCACTGCCCCCATCTTATGGAGCCTATCATAATAGTCCATAATGAACTTGTAAGCATCCTCAACCTCAGTGCCATAGGACTCCGGAGGTTTCATCTTAGTAAACCTCCAAAACAAATCATGCTTATTCCCGGTCAACACTGGACCTCTCACTAGTTTAGGAAACACACCTAGTTCTGTAGTCTAACCCAAATGAGGTTGCTCGTAGCTGCAGCACACTATAACCTAGAGCATGAATGCCGCCCAGAGCTGGATCACCCGTTTTGGCACCCTGTGCACCTGGAATAGCAGGTAACACACCTGCCTCTGTCAAACCATTCAGCATTTTCAACACTCAGACTATCACATCTGATAACACTGGAGGAGCGATAACATTTGGCTGTGCCGGTGCTGCTGCAAACTCTGTTGCCTCATCTTGAATTTCTTGAGGCTCGGGGGACTCAGCGCATTACTGACCAACCGCAGGAGCCCCGCCCCTGGCTGGTGCTACTACTTTCCTGCCTTAACCATGACCACGGCCTCTGGCCTGGCCTCCTCCGCGAACTGCGGCCCCAGCAGCCTGTCCTCTACCACGCGCTGTAATCCCAGCTGCGTACATGGGTACCTCATTAGCTGCTACCGCCGTACGAGTCTTCACCATCTGTGAAAGAGTAGAAGGAAAAGTCAGATACCAATTCGAATCAAGTAGCACGAAAGAAAGAAAAAAAATTAAATTTTCCTAGTTTCCCACAGCCTCTCGAAGATAAGTACAGATGTCTATGCCCGACGCAAGACTCGATCGGCAAGACTCTCGCAAGACTGCAGCAAGACATGTCCTTGTACAATGAGATCGACGAACCTAAAGCTCTGATACAAAATTTTTCATGACCCAAACAGCCATGAATGGCACCCACCTAAATCCCTTAGTGGGCAACCATCTACTCAATTAACCATCCAAATCATTCTTAAATTATTTAGCCAATTTTAAAGCATTTAAGGATATAACAAATATGAATATATCCAAAAGTCTAGTCATGCCATAAATAAATAAAATCTATGGAAGTCTAAACTATTACAACTCCATAATTCGAAAGTCATCGTACAAGGACTCTAACATAACTGTCTAAGAAGGAACCACTGTCTAAAATAACATAAATGTCTGAAATGAAATAAACATCTAAAACTAGAAAAGATCTTCAGGCGGCCTGGCATGGATAATAGCTCACCCTCAAATCTGTCGGAGACTGGCCTCAAGCTAAATATGAAGTCTCGTAGAAGTCTCTGGATCACAATCTGCACTCAAAAAAATGCAGCACGCTAGTATCAATACAAATACTATGTACCGATAAATATAATAGGCCGACTAAGATTAGTACTATGCATACAATCACAAAATCAATAAAATAGACAGATAGGCACAATAACACATAACCACACTCGAAACCATCAACAAGAATCATCTAACACCGGAATATAGTCAACACAGGAATAAGATAATTCCACACAAATAGAGATTAATAAGAGTAATTCAACCCACGTAATCACCAACATAAAATACAAATCATCTCAACTCTATCACATATGCGTACACACATGCTAAATGGTAGTGTTTGACCCATTAGCCATAACCTAAAGGGGACCCATGGTGTCCATGTACCCTCTCTCTGGAATCTTACCTCGGATCACGAGCCTTTAACTTAGGCCACATCCTCACTCCTTGTCAAATGTGCCTTTTCATAGTTATATTTCTTTTTCATCACAATGTATTTCCGTTCCACAATCAATGAGGAATGTGAACAATCAAGAATTAATATCTGGGAACACAAATCACCATATCACAAGTCATATCAAGGCTCAAAAGAAATTCATCAATAATCATGAATAGGGGATTACTCCAAGTAAAAAAGAAGAGTATATATGAACTCCTTCTTTATCATTTCACATCAATTCATCATATAATTAATCAATTTATATCAACTATAGAAATTATCAACCACACTTTATGTCTGAAGCCCTAATCATGCTTTTCCTATCAATTGCGTATCACATACAATCAACTAATTAAAGTCTAACTCAAGTAGATCGTAACCTACCTCAAAGAAAAACTGAAACAATGTAATCACTCCGCGATAGCCTTCCTTTTTTGCAAAGCTTCCGAGCATTCAAAGTCTAGAAATATAGAGCTATATGAGTATTCAAGTCATCTACTCAAACAATACAACACTTTGGGAAAGAGAACCCAACAACTTCTACCCCTTTCAAATGGGTGAACTATCACTAAGGATTATTTCCTCACAATATCAACCCCAATAATCATATTTTATCCGTTCATGGGTTTCCTGATCATTCTATATCTTTTACAAGCAGTTTTTATACCAAAGTTGTCAATTTTATGAAAACATAGGTCTCATTCAACTAGTCCCATCAGTAATAGACAAGTTATTATCCTAGAAAGTGATAATCTATACCCCTAGATGATTAAATAACAATAAAATTAATAGCCCATTCATTAATCAAGGGTTTTCTTAAGTTCTAGGGTTTTAGCGCTTTCATTCACCATTAATGGACCTTCAACTATTCATGGAATCTATCATAATGATGGAATTAACAAAGTCAAGGGTTGAGACTTACCTTTCAAGAGCAATTTAGCCCTAGCCTTAAATTTTTGCCACTGCAGTTCTTGGAAACTGTTTTGGTGTTACGTGAGGAATGGGTTCAGAAAAAAGAATATAAAACATAGATTCTGCCTCCCGTTGACTGCTGCAGCGGTTGGTCTCTCTCTGCAGTGGTTGGTCTCTCACTAAAGCAATCTCACTATAGCGGTAAAGCTCCCGCTATGGTGGACCTCATTAAAGTCTCACCTCCGACAGCGAAGACCCACAACTTGCTACGATTGACCCATTGTAGCGGTCCATTCTGACCAGTATATAGTTTTTTTTGCACCAATTTTTGCCCAAAAATCGTAATACTAATCCAAGGTCATGCAGACGCAACCAAAACATGTACAAACACATAAAATCACGTTACCTTTCATCCTATATCATCATTATGACTCTTTATTTTTGATTTGTTATGGTTGTTTGTAGCATTATTGTGGCATAGATTTGATTATGGACTGGACCAGATTGTAGATTAGTGACTCTGCTAAGGATCAGAACTTGGATTCATGATTATCGATTTGTGATTATTGAGACCCGATAGACTTGTATTTTAGAAGCTTCATTTATGCTTATGACTTGGAAAATGAGTTTCTGTATGACATATGTGTGGGTGGAAGTCCTTGATATTATGATATGTGATATGTCGGTATGCTTGATTGCCTATCTTCCTACTTGTTGATTTTTTTTTTCATATATGTGAACTAATTATTGTCAGCCTATGATACCTGCCAGTACTTATTGTTTGTACTGATGTTACTCTTGTTGTACTCTTCCTTTGAGTGTAGAGTCTGTTACTAGTTCCATTTCCTTGAGAGTGATCTGAGTCTACTTGACAGAGATTCCAGGGTGAGCTTTTGGGCTAGATCCGCAACCCGGAGACTCTTCTTTGTATTTAACTGTCTACTTGTATTCCTGAGATGGTATTGATATTTGAGATTTGTACTTTCTATCAGACTTGTATGTATGTAACAGTGATTTTTGTACTTGTCTAGACTAGATTTTGGGTTTATTATTACTTCTACACTTATCATTTATATAGTTTGAATCTGTTAGCTAAATCATTATTTATTTTCGTATTATTCTTATAAATCATTAAAATGATTTGCGAATGGTTCGCCTACCTGAGGGGATAGTTTAGGTTACATCACGATTCACGAATTGGGTAATGACAAGTTGGTATCAAAGTCCTATATTACCGATCTTACAAGTACACGAGCAGTATGTCTAGTAGAGTCTTGTGGATCGGTATAATGAGCTCTATACTTATATGCGAAAGGTTATAGGACATTAGAAACCCTCTAATTCTTTCATTTTTTCGTGTTACTGCATTTAAATTTGTATCCAGTCAATTCCAATTGGTATCTGTATTTCCTTGTTTTATTCTCCCACGAATGATGGAAACTTCCTAAACTCTCATATGAGCTGTTTTGTTATGACATGGCTTGGTATGGTACTAGATGTGTCTTCCTGATTCGGACACGTGACTAAGTTCAATATCCAGCTATGACTTGATGTTTCAGTTGTATGGGATGATGGTTAAGACTTTTCATTGTGAGGGTTTTCTTGAGAAATAGGAGAGATGGTACAAGGGTTACACGATCTCTATGTTTTCAGTGTTGGGTTACTTACAGAAGGGCATTTATGACTTAGCAAGAATGATTTGTTAGAGATATGATTGGTTTTGGGAATAAGTTTCAACTTCGTCAGGGAAACATAATGGTGTGCGTGGCACGAGTGTAAGTTCGGTAAGGATCATCAGCTTGGGCAAAAGTGTAGTGATCACGTGTAATAAATAAGAGAAGTTGAGAATAAGGACATGAAGGACGACTTTTGTGGAGAACGCGTAGCAAAGTAAGATTTCTTAGGGTATTTGGGTATGAGTACTTTCTTGTTAAGTTGGGCTTCGATGTGAGTATATGGTAGTGGTTTGTGGGTTCTTTTAGGAAGGTGGTTATCAGTGTTAGATTGGAAAGCAATGTTACTTGTGACGAGTGGAGACTTAAGATGTTGGGAAGCTGTGTTCCTGGTCCTTCAGTAAAGGGTATGTTCACTGGGTTTTCTTGTACATGGGAATGATAACGATATCGTGAGATCGAGAGCTAGTTGGTTTGAGGATTATGTTACAGTAATTCATGGTAGAATAGACATAAGGGTTCAGTGTCGAGTTAGTATGTTTGGTTATGCCATGGGCTAATGGGATTAGGTGGTTGACTAATAAGAACGACTTTAGTGTTAGTCAAGTGTGATGTTTTAGTACTTAAGGAACTATCAGGTGTTGCATATAATATTGGATTAGGGTTGAGAGCCTTGTACCTATTGTGTAAGTTCGGCTAGTTCCTACTACTAGTGTTACTACTCGGTTGAGTTGATCGAATCAAAGAGATAATCACGCGAGTAGTTGCAGGTGTTCCATTTCGACAAGTAAGGCACGAGGTGATTCTTCATGGGTGAGTAGCATTTAAAGGCATTGAAGTGATGAATTAATGATGAGGTTCAAATTAATTCGAGTTGTAGAGAACATTTTGGAATTTGAGTTAAGGGCATTTGTGCAAAGGCACCTTGGTGGATATACATCAGAGCAGTAGTAGGACTGTGTATGTGATATGCTGGATTTAGAAATTTTTCAGTTTTAGAGTTGAGTGAGTTAAGGGAACTCTAGGGTGTAGAGTGTGTGACATGCTACTATCTCCAGGATTGACTCTACTAGTTTGCAAGACTTATGATTATGAAGCATTCTATTGAGTGGGTTGAAGAAATGGTTATATGGTGTCAATGATTGTGATTTGATTGGAATTGGGGAATTAAAGAGTCGGGAAAAGGTATAGTTGATTGAGAATCGGTAAAAATAAGGTACATCTTCGGGATTACTTGGGTCAGTATAGGTTATGGAGATATTGCCTTTTATATTTCAGATGAGGTGTGATCATGAGTACACCTAAAGAAGGGGGTCTACAGAAATGGACTAAGTGATAGGACAGAGTTTCGTGAGGTTTCGTGAGCAGCGACTAATGAGAAGCGAATTCTAGGTAACCGATATGTTAAGGCTTATAGAAGTGGCTTGTGTGATACACAGTTGGATAAATCTACAGTGGATGAATTAGTGTGGGTCAAAGGAGAGGAATTCTGGAAATCCTTATAATGTGGAGTTTAGAGTTGTATTTTCGAGATGAGATCGTAATCATAGTAGTGTGTTATGTGGTGGGTATTACTAATTGGATAGCTTGAGTGAGCATTTTTAGAATATTAAGGACTACAATTAGTCTCCCCGGATGGGTGATAGGACTGTGATTGGTTTCAGAAGGTTTGGAGTCTGTTCGAGTGACTATTGGTGGTATTCAAGAGTTGCGCATTCATTCAAGGTCAAAATTGTTGGAATTAAGCTTGATGGACTGTGTATATTTTCCAGAGGGACTTATGGGTTTCTTAGCAAATCACCTTCATAGATTTGAAGGGTTACAGTTCAGATTTGAGGTATAACAAGTTTATCGAGCTTTATCAAGTTTGCGAGCAGACTTGTTGATATTTTACGTGGTCAGTGATTCAGACAGTTATAATGGTTTACGTCGGGCTTAGTAATGATTCAAGGAGGTACTATGGTTGCGAGAGGTCTTCAGAGTGATCAGATAGCTTCCTACACACTTGGCTTAGCGAGGTATTCATGGGTGTGCTTCCAGTATGGTGATTTGAAGATTTAAGAAGACTTGGAAGTAGCGAAGTCTGCTATGAGTAAGATCAGTTTGAGGGAATTACTTAAGTTGCTCCAATAAAGCAAGTATTGTTTTCTTGCTAGAGTAAGTCATGGTTTTGGACTTGTGTTTGTGTGTTTTTAAGAAATCACGGTGTGAAGAACGGCTTTAGAAGGGTAAAAGACAGGTTAAAAAAATTAGAGTATTTTACTGGTGCATAGTGGGCTATGATTGTGTCTATGTCTAAAGGTTCATTTTATTTTGAGAAATATTGTGGGACCTATTGGTCACATTCAGAGGCATGGTTATATCGAATCAGAGAATTCCAGCAGAAACAGTTCTTATATTCAGGGATTAGTTGTAAAGGAAATTCGAGTACGAAAAATTGGATCTTTGTGCTAAATTAAGGAAATTTGAATGATTGAGCGGGCAGTGTGTTTAATGTACTTCTTGCCGTAAAGGCTTCCGGGTTGTTATAATACGGGTTCCTTGGTTACCGTCAGCTTTCGTACTCTCTTTCTTCATTCGAGGCGAACGATTATTTAATTGGTATCTAATGCAATGACCAACATTTGGTCATTATTGCTGAGCCATGTTAGTATTATTTTGACCCTCGGGGATAGGTGGTACGATTCTAGAGGTAGTCGAGCTAATTTTACAATGACCTATTTGAAATAGAGCCTTAAAGTGAAAAGCGTTTGACCGATAGTTGACTTTTGGATAAACATACCTTTTTCAAATTTATGTCGACTCTGTGATGTCCGAAGGGTCGATTATGACTTAGTGGGGTGGATGGTTCTATTCTCGAGGCATTTGGTTGCATTTTGGGCCCTTGGTTGGAAACTTGATTTTATCCGTTTGGGCATTGACTTTGTAAATTAGACATCCGTTGGGAATTCTGAGACCTCAAGTGAGTTCGTAGCAGGTTTTTATGTATGTGTGCAAATTTGGTATGTGTATGAGAGACCTCGAATTGATGTCGAGATTTTGGGAGTGACTTGTGAAAAAACAGATTTCTGTTTTCTGGTGTGTTCACCATGGCGGGTTTAGTGCTACCATAGCCGGACCGCCTTGGCGAGGGTTTGTGCTTTAATGAATTTTCGCTGTGAAGGATGGGTTGACCGCCGTGGCCAATTGACCAGACCAGATCCTTATTTTATCTTCCTAAGTTCGAATCATTAGTCCAATACACCTAAAACCTAATTCCAAGGGCTAGGAGAGGCAATTCTTGAAGGTATTGGGGGAAATCATCTATTGGGGTAAGTTCCAATCTATTATCTAACTTTACTACATTCTTCTTTGAGTTTCCATGGTAGTTTGTGGTCCTAGTATAGGGGTGATGAGACTTAGGGTATTATTCATGAAACCTTTTATAAATTGATTAAGTGTTGCTTCAATTACTATTTATATCATCTAGAAGTGTAGATTAACACATTCTTGGATGGAATTGCTCTATAGTTCAAGAATCTAATCATGAGACATGGGGTTTCACCCAAATTGGGGTTTTTGACTAATTGATAAAATTGAATGGTCTAATGTGATTAGAAGCCCATGTAATTAAGGATTATGATTGTTGGGACTATGGGTAGGGTAATTTCACCCTTAATTTCCCATTTTGCCCTCATGACTCGTTAGGGGGTATTTTGATTAACTTTTCTCGAATCGATTCTTCTTTCGATTAGTTGGTTTATTGTAGTCATTTTCTTACTTAGCATTGCTAATTGTTAGACTCCGAGCGATCCGAGGCACTTCGTAAGGGCAGGGCTCAGGTTTGGCAGTTTGTGCCACTAGCTGGGCATCGAGGTAGGTTACGGCTTACCTTTCGGTTAGACTCCAATTAGTGAAACATATATGGGAGTTAGATATTAACGGGAAAAGCATGCTAGGCCTTCGGGTATATAGTTGGGATAGAATTATATTACGTTGGTTATTGTTGATTGTGGCTTGTTTCCTTGTTATTGTGATTAGGCTTATTGCCTTAATTGTTGTATTGTGGAACATGTTGCAATTATTTTCTCTCTTGTTATATCATTTATCATCGGAGAAAGGAAGGATAATGACATTCGGCCTAAATTGTGCTGTATAATTATGATAATACATGATTGAAATCTTGATTATGATTTGCTTTTGATGATAATATCATGCATGGCATACATTCTCATTTCACATGTATATTGATATCAAATTATGACTTGGTACTTATGATGATAATTGAGAAAATGGAGCACTTTGGTGACATAAGTCTTAGTTCTGAGGTGTACTTGCTATATTTGGAAGTAAAGGGTGTCATAGACTCTCTATGCTAATTGAACTGGTCCGTTGATTTATTCCATGATTGAGCATTATGCATTCATTCTCATTCTTCATGATTACATCTGTGTTGATGTTCCAAATTGGGGTTTCGATACTTGTAACCATATTTGAGTAATCATCTTTTATGTGTGTGTGCGCGCGCGTGTGTGTGTGTGTGTGTGTGTGTGTATATATATATATATATGGTAAATTTGACAAGGGTTGAGAATTATATATGGTGAATCTGACAAGGGTTGAGAATGCGGCCTATCGTGTGATATGTATAAGGCACATTTGACAAGGGGTACGGGTGTGGCCTAGTTGTGAACTCATGATCCGAGGTCGGTTCTGGAGAGAGTGGACTCGTGATCAAAGGTCTGTTCCGGAGCGATTGCTACATGGACACCATGGGTCCCCCGCGGGTCATGACTATTGTGTGAACAATGTCTTTAGCATGTGTGTATATGTTTGAGATATTTGTCAAATGCATTGCATTGTATTGAATTGCACATCATTACATTTCATCCTGTATCATCATACGACTCTTTATTTCTAATTATTTATGGGTTTTTTGTAGCATTGTTGTGGCATAGATTTGATTATGGACTGGACCATATTGTAGATTAGTGACTCTGCTTAGGATTAGAACTTGGATTCACGGTTATCGATTTGAGATTATTGAGACTCGACAGACTTGCAGTTTAGAAGCTTCACTTAGGCTTATGACTTGGAAAATGAGTTTTTGTATGACATATGTGTGAGTGGAAGTCCTTCATTATTATGATATGTGATTTGTGAGTAGGCTTGATTGCCTATCTGCCTACTTGTTGATTTCTTTCTTCATATATGTGAACTAATTGTTGTAGGCCTATGATACCTACCAGTACTTGTTGTTTGTATTGATGCTCTCTTGTTGTACTCTTCCTTTGAGTGCAAAGCCTGTTACTAGTTCCAGTTCCCGTCCTCGAGAGTGATCTGAGTCTACTTGACAGATATTCTAAGGTGAGCTTTTGGGCTAGATTCGCAACCCAGAGACTCTTCTTTGTATTTAGCTGTCTACTTTTATTCCTGAAACGATATTGATATTTGAGATCTGTACTTTCTATCAGACTTGTATCTATGTAATAGTGGCTCTTGTACTAGTACAGAGCAGATTTTGGGTTTATTATTACTTCTGCACTTATCATTTATATAGTTTGAATCTGTTAGCTAAATCATTGTTTATTTCCGTATTATTCTTATAAATGACTAAAATGATTTTGGGAATGGTTAGCCTACCTTAGGGGACATCGTAGGTGCCATCACAAATCACAAATTAGGGCATAACAGCATGTCCAAATGCTGATTTCATCTCATAACATGATACCATGACATGAAATCGCATGCCCAAACGCCTAATAGAAAACATAAGTTTAAATTTTAAATTAAAAAATAATTGTTTGAAGTGGTTATTCAAATAGTTATGCCTGTTTTAACATACATCTACGAGGAGGGAAGCCCCAGAATAATAATAAAGTAGACTCAATAAGTTAAAGTTATCTCTTTGTAGAGAGGGGACCCCCATAGTAATAGTGGAGTTGATAGAGAGAAAACAAATCTAAAAACACGGTTAAGCAAATGTTTGATAGCACAAGGTTGACTATGATATATCAAGTGAAAACTGAATATTTAACCCAAAAAATTTATGACGATGAATGGAGTAATTCAATACTATTATTATAAACTATTTTGAAAAACCTTACACAATCAGTGAACACCAAATGTTATAGGATAAATAAAAACTTACACAACCTAAGAATTCCTTTTTTCCCTTCTTATCCCCGATTTCCCAACCTAAGTGTATGGGATAAATCCAAGACTTGACAGCTGGACGAATCAGGAGGCGACACGTGGAGAATGAAGACATATCAAGCACAACTTAGGAGAGGCAATGCTGGTGTTTGTGCTTAATCATGGTCGGAAAGGTCGATATTGTTCATTGAGGATCCAGAGCTGCCACACGAACCCATCTAGCTTCGAAGATACGTGATCATGGACGAAAGAATGGTTAAGATAAGTCCAAATTGTAATCCTCCCCGAAATATTCGAGATTCCCTTTTGAAGACTCTCCACCACATATGTAATGGAATAATTTTGCAGATAATTGTAATGACCCATTAGGTCGTTATGTGCGTTTTGACCATTTTACCCTACTGATCCTTTTTCGAGACTGGGAGCGAGTCTAGCGAAAACTTAAGGATTTAGAATCCTTAAATGAAGGAATTTGACCAATGTAAACGGATCTTTATCGAATTTTCGTCGATTCTATGAGGTCCGAAGGGTTGATTATGACTTGGTGAGGTGGATAGTACGATTCTCGAGGCATTTGATTTCATTTTTGTGTACGTATTTGAAAATTTATTTTATTCCGTTTGGGAGTTGACTTAGTAAATTAGGCCTCTCTTGGGAATTCTGAGGCCACGGGTGAGTCCGTAGCGTGTTTTTACCTATGTGTGCATATCAAGTTTGTGTATGCGGGGCCTTGGACTGATGTCGGGATTTTGGGAAAACTTGGTGAAAAACTAGAAGTTTCTGGTTCTGGTGTGACTATCGTAGCAGGCGTGGTTTCGCTAT
Source organism: Lycium ferocissimum (assembly GCF_029784015.1). NCBI lineage: Eukaryota > Viridiplantae > Streptophyta > Magnoliopsida > Solanales > Solanaceae > Lycium > Lycium ferocissimum. The sequence goes on from NC_081351.1 coordinate 11,054,736, forward strand.
ATAGGAAACGCCACAGCGGAACGTAGACCACCACAGCGGCGACAGAGGAATTGGGGATGTCCGCCATGGCGGGACTGCTACGGCGCGGTCTTGACCGCTATGGCGAGTGGTGTTGTTTAAAGAGGTCCGCCATAACGGATGGCCTGGACGCTACAGAGGAATGCTAGGGTGGAAATACCAATCGCTTCAGTGATCGTCGGGAAATAGTAAACCCATTTTTATATTGCCAAGTACGAGTAATTAGTCACAAACTCCCATAAACAGTCCCCTGTGCAATAGAGGCAATTTCATTCATTACTTTGGTGGAAAAATCTTTGAGGGTAAGTCCTAGCCATTACTTTGTTCCTTTCCATTCATCCTTTAAGTTCTCATGCTGGTTCTAGGTTGTCTAATGATTTAAGAAAATCCTAAGACCCTAGAATCAGTAATCCCTTATTTAAATTGTTGATTATTAATTATATTACTATTCATACAATCTGGAAGTGTAGGATGGATTTGCCTTATCATTTTGAGATTATATGTTGAGACTTAGGGTTTCACCCAAATTGGGTGGTTTTGCCTAAATTCTGATTTGAAGAGTTTAAAATGATTAGAAACCTATAAATTGGAGGATTATGATTTTTTGGACAGAGGGTAGGATAAATTCACCCTCAAATTCTGGTTTGGCCTTTTGGCTGGTTAGGGATATTTTGGGTATCATTTCCCAAATGTTGTTTATTATTTGATTAGATGGTCTGTTGCTTACTAAGCATTATATTGCTAAACTTTGAGGGTTCCGTGGAATTACGGAAAGTAAAAGCTCCAGCGGAGTAGTTGGTATTCGTTCTAGTTCTACATCCGAGGTAGGTTATGATCTACTTGAGTTAGACTTTGATTAGTAGCTTGTATATGTAGTAAAATTGACGGGAGAAAGCATGATTAGGCTTTTGGGCATGAAGCATGGTTGGACACTACTTAGGTTGGTATGACTTCTGATTATGTGGGGTTATCGCCATTACTTTATGTATTGAACAGGATATATATTTGTTGTGAATCGGAAGGAAAGGGTTAGTATATACTCTTCTTGACCTTTGAGATAGCTTGTATGTTCATGCTATTGTTGAGTTGATTTATCTGATCTTGATATGACTTGTGGCATAAGGACTTGTATTTATTGATACTGATATTATTGATTGATCATGAGCTGCTATATTTAATATTTTTCCTTTATTACCTCCTTCTTGGAGAATAATAGGTTCTTCTATAGGCATTCTTTTCCCTGATGGTTTTATATTGTCTATAGGTTCTCCTGCTGTTCTAAAAACTCTTCGGTTGAGATGCTATCACTGATTGCATTGCATTGGACATAACTAATTCTTGTGGTGCATTGTGGACTGGTTGACGATTGACTCTTGATATTGTTGTATTGTTATCTTTGTTGTGCCTATCTACCTGTTGATGTGCCGGGAATTTTGGCACATCCAATGCTTTTTAACTCTAAGTTTTACTTGTTTTCGAGCAAGTTTGTGTTAGTTTGATGTGTTTTGTGTGTTGTGCAGGTATTTTGAAGTTAGAATGCTCGGAAAGCGAAAAAACGAGGAAAAGAAACAATCTGTTCTGATAAGCATAAGGACGGACCGTCAACATGCTCGACGGCCCGTCGAGTTGCCTCGTCGATAAGTTCCTGCGAAGTGACAATTCATCATATCATCATCAGATCGTCGACTTGCACCATCGACATGATCGACGGTCCGTCGAAGTGCTTCGACGGTGGAGTTCCTGCAGAGTGATAAAAGTATACTCAGATCGTCGAGTTGGTCGTCGAGCATGTCGACGACCGTCGAAAGTGCAAAGACGACCCGTCGAAGTGTAAGCCGAGATGGAACAGGACTGGGATTGATTAGTCCGAGTTTTGACTTGTATAAATACCGGTTTAGGTTTTTTTTTTAGACATCTGGAGGTTTAGACTTGCAGTAATTATTTTTGAGTTGTTATTGCTTTTGAAGACTTCCAGACAATTACATTCATTACTTTCAAGTTTTATTCGTAAGTTCAATACAATAATTCAATTATGCAATCTTCAATCTTTTATTGTTTTCTTGTTGCCATGAGTAGCTAAACATCTTTACTAAGGTTGTGAACCCAAGGATGGGTGTTTTGTGATTGGGAATCGTGAAAGATATACACATAATGGATTGTTAGGGTTTATTTGTTCTTCGTATTCATCATATAGTTAGTGGTTGCAAACATTAGCTCACGCCATAAACTTTAGTTTATTTGGGAAAATAGCTAGGGTTAGGTTAGGAAAAATAACAAGAACTTAGGGCTTTAAACCTTGTTTAATAAATTCACTTAGGAATAAGAGGAATTTACTTGGCATAATTAACCGTTCTTCATGCATACTTTCTTATCTTTGGAAAAAATATAGAAAGAAATAATCTTTTCTTATTGGGAAATAGTTTAGATTCACATAGAGGTTAAGTGCATCCATACAAGCAGTCCATTAGAAGTATATCAAGATCGATACCCATGATCATACACTTTATCTGACGGAGACACAACCTTGGTTCTTTTTACCCATATATTTACAACTTTAAATTTCTAGTCACTTTAAACTAGTCCACAAACCAAATCAACTATAAAACCCTTTTCTGGAATACACCAAGACCGCAAGATTAGCACAATACTTGTTTAGTAAACTTTTCACACCATATTCTCTGTGGGATTCGACCCCAACCTCGTTGGGTTACTATATTTGACAACGTCCGCATTATATCATTAATAGGTGTAATTTGAGCATATCACCTGTTTTATTGGTTTTACAAATGTATGAATGATACTAATCTTAGTTGGCCTACGATATCTACCGGTACATAGTGTTTGTACTGATACTACTTTTCTGCACCCTTTTTTTGAGTGCAGATTGCGTGCCGGAGACTTCTTCCAGACCTCACATTTAGCCTGAGGCCATTTCCCGTTCAGATCAGAGGGTGTGCTCCTATCCATGCCATGCCGCCTGAATATCTTTGTTATTTGATGTCTATATAAGTTCTAGATACTTATGCTATTTCAGACAGTTATTTATTCTTAGACAGCTTTATGTTTTAGAGTCCTTGTACGATGACATTCTGATCTTTGGGGTTATAATAGCCTAAATTTCTGCACTTTTATCTTATTATGGCATGACTAGGCAGTTTACGGTTTAACTTCATTGTTATTGATTATAATTGGGTTATCGATGTAAAAGTTGGCTAAGGGGATGGTTCGAAGAAAGAATGAACAAGTAGACATGTAAGCAAACAAGTATGCTAACAAACCAATCAACAATAAAATCATCTCAATATCAACACCAAGTGCAACTCATCAATGGATAATGGATGTGAGAGTGAAATGCATATGCAATGTAATGCACTGGCCAAACCTCAAACCTGTACACACATGCTAAGGACGAAATCTCAAAGTCCTAGTAGTCATGACCCTTGGGGGACCTGCAAAGTCCATGTACTCCCTCATCCCAGCAAGTAACCTCGGGCAGCGAGTATATCACATTCCGCTCCGATAACAACTTCGGATCACGGATTCTCATCTCTTTCATATACAATCCAGCAAAGACCTTGGATGTACATTTGTCTCACTTATCATCACCAGTACTAAGTCACAGTTCATATTAATGCATCATATGAAATGAAAGTGTATTCAATGCAAGATATCATAACCAACAACAAATCGAAATCAATGTCTCATTCATGTTTTATCATAAGCACACATCATAGTTCAAGCCCAATCCCATGAATCTTTCCCCATCCAATGATAAGTGACATAAGCAAGAGAGATGAATGCATACACAAGTCATAACATAACAAAGGGCGACAAGCCCAAAACACACAACAAGGCGGCAAGCCCACAATCAACAACGAACAACCTAATAGAATTCCATCCTAACTTCATACCCGAAAGCCTAGCATGCTTTCCCCATCAACATCTAACTCCTACATATGTTTCACTAATTGGAGTCTAACTGTAAACCGTAACCTACCTCGGTGCCGAGCTGGTACCACGAACTATCTGACTTGAGCCTTGCCCTTCCGAAAGATCGAAGTCTATTCAACAACACATTCTATATAATAAATAGAGACTAATGATATCCATAGAGCTATAGTACTAATAGAATCGAAAACAACCCTTTAAAAGAGAAAAATCGAGCCCACAAGGGCAAAATAGGAATTTTGAGATTAAAATTGGTAACCTAATGTTTTATAAGTTCAATACTACTCTCCAATTGCTAAATAGACTCAAGAATTCATCCATTGCCCCATTAGATTAAAAAACCCCAATTTGGGAAGAAACCCTAACTTTCCATAATCTAATTCTTTATCAAAATAGAGATTCAATCTTAGAGTCTAGTAATTCACAAGGTTCCATGATTTTACTAAGCAAGATTCACCAAACAAACCCATTTTTCATAGCCTATGACTTAACAATTTGCGAAGGGATTTGTAAAACCATCTCACAAAGGGTAAGCCATAACCTACCTGGATGGCCGAACAGCGAACACCAACAATCACTCTTTCGCTTTTCCCTTCTGCTGAGCCTCAAGATCAAGAAAGTATAGGCATATTCGAAATCTAGATTAGAAATCATGAAGATCGATACCTATATTGCTATCATTCAATTTAGGCCAAAACCCAACCCTAGAATTTGAGAAAACGAGGCCCACAAGGTCAAAATGGGAAATTCGGGAGTAAAATATAAATTAAGCACTAGGTGATCAAAACCCAACAACTAATTGCTAAATTAACTCAAGGATTCACCTAGTTTTGAATTTCAAGTAAAATTCCCAATTTTAGGTTTAAACCCTAACTCTTAGATTCAAGATCCAACACTAATAATGAAAAATATATGATTAATAACCTTAGATACATCATAATCTAGCATAAACCCATCAATTTCATCATTAACAAGCCTAGATTGAAAATCCATCAAAACCCACTTTTAATCTTCCATTACTAAGGGACAAACAAGGAAAAAAGAATTCTAAGATGATTAGGAACAATGAAATAGCAAAAGGGTTAGGAGAACTTGCCACCAAGAATCTTCACCAATAATCCCCAAAAATAGTTCCTAAGTGCTCAAATTTTGGAATGGTATTAAATGAATAGACTAAGGGCTTTTAACACTTTATTAATGAACTCTTTGTCGTCAGAACCTGCGATGCTAAGGCCACTCCGGCGGTGCCATGGCCGCTACGGTGGTCATGCCCGAATGGCGATGACCGCTCACCGGTAAGGTGATCGGCCCGGATGCGCTATCGCGGCGCCCCGGGTGCCGCCAAAGCAGGCACCGGACACCGAAACTTCTCAAGTTTTCACACTTCAACTCGAATATCGACTCATTCCGGGGCCATCGCTCACGAACCACATGCGCGGCACACACAAAAAAAAATGCTACGAACGCGTTCGTGGCCTCGGATTACCAACGGAGGTCTCGTTGACCGAGAGTCAACCCCGATACCTCAATTCCAATTTTCCAACCCAAGTCCCAAAATGCATCCGAGTGCATTGGGAACCGAACTAAATATACACACAAGTTTTAAATGCCATTCGAACCTCTCAAAATTTATAGATTTCCAAAAAAGGTCCGTTTACCTAAAAAGTCAACTTTCAATCAACTCTTTTTTGCTTAAAGCCCCTATTTCATAAAAAGTCACCCGAATCAAGTGTAAACACCTCAGGAAGCGTGTCAACAGTCCCCTCGGGTCAAAAATGATCTAACTAAGCTCGAAAAGGGGCGAAAATGCCGGAAAGACTATAACAACAAACGGGCATTATAGAAAGTGATGGGAGCCTGTGTGGCAAATGGTAACAATGATAGCTTGTGTGATATTTGGTATATTGACTTTGTGGGTCCCCCATGGGTCATGGCTTTCAGGCATAACTCTTAGCATGTGTGTACGGTTTGGAGAGGAAGTATGGAGGGGGGAGGGGGGGGGCATTACGTAATGGCATTGCATTAAATTATATTCATTCATTTACTCATGAATAGTTGTTTGGCATCTCATCTACTAAAATCGAACTTATGCTTGAACATGTTTTCGTGATCGTACTTGATTGCCTTATACGTTCTACTTGTTGATTTCTTCTATTATATGGGTTATCTAATCATTGTCGGTCTATGATGCTTACGAGTACTAGTGTTGTACTCATACTACTCTTGCTGCACTTTTTATTAAGTGCGGGGGTTTGAGCTCGGAGTTCCGCCGCAACCCTCGAGAGTGATTTCGAGTTTTCCTTTTGAGGACCTTAGCGTGAGCCACTTGCACGATCTGCGGTCTAGATCCTTCTTCGATTAGATGTCTACTTCGATTCTATAGACAATTTCTATTATGTACTTTTGAGGCTTGTATTTTCAGTATTCCGGATGTTGTATTTGTATTAGTGCTCTTATATTAGTCTAGACCAGGCTTTGGGATGGTTAATGTTCTAGTACCTCCGCACTTATTATGTTAAATATTTCTGTTATGACTTAGTTTAATTTCTGTGTTTATGTCTGCATGTCTACTTCATAATAATGTGTTTAAGGGAAGGGTTAGCCCCCCAAGAGGGATAGTGTGGGTGCCCTCATGATCGTGAAATGGGTCATGACAAGTTAGTATCAGAGCCCTAGGTTCACCGATCTTACGAGTATAAGAGAAATGTCTAGTAGAGTCTTGCGGATTGAGCTACGATGAGCTCGAACCTATCTTGGAGGGTACGTGACATTGGAAACTTCGCATTTTTTTTTCACTCTTTAGTGCTACTTTATTCAAATTGGTATATAGTTTATTCAAATTGGTATACGAATTCGATTCTGTTCTCGCAAATGGTGAGGACACGTGCGGCAGTCGGCCCAGGGATGAGGTGCCGATGCTTCTTTGCCCGGCCAGAGGTAGAGAGCGTCTTTATCTAGGGGTGAGCACCGCGGTTGGTCGGACACGAGCCGGATCATTATGCGCCGCGGCCGGAGTTGGGGCATGAGGGGACGAGCTTAGAGAGGAGGAGAAGGCTGGGACCGACCAGTCGACGGAGGTTATTACTACGGTACTTCGGGATGCTATGGTTTGCATCTTGAGTCTTCTCGAGGACCGACCTAGGCGGGCTACTTCCGACTACTCCGAGACGGATCTCGGACCGAGCGGAGGTCGACTCGCCAATTCCGTACCCCAGGGCACGTTCTGCGCGATTGGCTCCCCGTATCGAGAGATTACAACGCTCGATTTTTCTCCTAGACCTTGCGGCTCGACTATGACTAACGAGGAGTAGGATTTATTTTGTTGGTTTATCAAGATGAAGCCTCCTAGTTTCTATGGTACCCCTGAGGAGGATGCTTATGAGTTCATCATTGATTGTCATGAGAGGCTTCACAAGTTGGGCTTTGTAGAGTCTCATGGAGTTGACTATGTTGCTTTCTAGTTACGCGGAATGCAAAATATGGTGGAGATCCTACATTGAGTGTCGATCATCTAGGTTGCCTCCTTTGTCTTGGACCTAGTTCTATCGATTTTTCCGAGAAGTATGTTCCTCGACTTTGAGGGATAGGAGAGGGATGAGTTCACTGCTTTGGAGTAGAGAGGGCTATCTATAGTGGAGTATGAGTCCATATTCCATGCATTGGCTCGATATGCAGGCGTTCTCCCAGCCAGAGAGAGGAGGCGGTTCATCAACGGTTTGACACTTCCCTTGAAGTTGGTGACGTTACAGCTAGTAGCTTCAGGGTCTTTATTCCAAGCTATGGTGGATCATGCCACAGAGGTGGAGTCAGTGAGGCTTTAGGCCTGATATGATCCTAGGAAGCTCGTGGGAGATTATGAGGGCTAAAATATGTGTTAGAGCTTTGTAAGCATATTTCCATGTCACACGTCCTTTGATGATGAATATAGGTCCTTTGGAGGCCATGGAAAGACAATTTACAAGGGCATACAGGTGTGGATG
>NC_081351.1:11062781-11095554 GCF_029784015.1 Lycium ferocissimum
GGCCGGTCCAGCGGTGCCTTGACCGCTACAGTGGTAAAGCCCAAATGGCCAGGACCGCTCCAGCGGCAGGGTAATCGCTCTAGCGGTACCGCTGTCGCGGTGCTAGTGCCGCCAAAGCAAGCACCAGACACCAGAATCTACCCAAGTTTCACACTTCAATCCGATTTTTTGACTAATCTCGAAGCCATCTGCTCACATACCACATATATAGACACACATAAAAATACGCTACGGACACGCTCGTGACCTTGAAATTCCCAACGGAAGTCTTGTTAACCGAGTCAACCCTCGATACCTTAATTTTAATTTTCCAACCTAAGTCCCAAAATGCATTGGGAATAGAACTAGATATACACACAAGTTCTAAATGACCATCTAGACCTCTCGGAATCGACGAATTTCGGAAAAAGGTCCATTTATCCAAAAGTCAACTTTGAGTCAACTCTTTTTCGCTTAAAGCCCAAATTTCACAAAAGGTTGCCCAAATCAAGTCTAGACACCACAAAAAGCATGTCAACAGTCTCCTCGGGTCAAAAGTGAGCTAACCAATGCTCGGAAAGGGGCGAAAATGCCGAAAAGACTATAGCGACCATACGGGTCGTTACATTTACACTATTACTCCAACAAACATCACATTAAGAACTAGCTAAACATTATACTAAACTGAACATAAATTTAAACGGGGGCAAGAAAATGATAAAGGCTTACCTTTTTTATGTGCAGCCGTGTACAAGAATGAACTTGAAAGCCTGAGTGCTTCCTTTCCTCAACTCAGCCACACACAAGAACAGATAAAATCAATTTTTTTGAACTAGAAAACCTAACTCTTTTGAATTTAAGAACAAAAATTTACTAAAACAATGCTTTAAATTCAAACGAACTCAAATTTTAAGCTTTTGCTTTGCTTGAGGGTTTAAGACTTTTTTTTTGTGAGGGTTGGGGTTCTATATCATACAAAGGAGTAAAATCAACGATGTGGGACAAACAATTTACCCAGAATTTAACCTTTGCAAATGACATCTGTGGCTTAAATTGATTCAACAACAATGAATGGTCAGATCTGAGCCTTGTTGAACTCGATCCGACCCATTCACCTTCAATCAATGAGGTTTGAGTAAATACGAACACAGTATAACAAATAAGACAGCAAAGATCAACTTTTTGACTCAGTAATTTCAAAAGAAAAGGGCGATTACCGCGTTTGGGAAGATTCGAGTGAAACAAAGCTTGGAATTAATTGTTTCATGTAAATGACTCTGCAAAAGCTGCGTATCTTCTGTCCTCTCTGTGATTTTACTATTTTTAGATGAGAGAGAAAGAGAGAGTATAGGCGGCGGCTTCAGGGTTTGCAAGGAAAGGGAAAAAGTGAGAAATGGGGTGAGGATAGGGGTCGTTTGGTATGAAATAAAATGTTAAGCTGAACGGACTTGGGCCGGGTCTTGGTCCATTTTTGGACTGGACTCGGTCCAAGTTACTAAGAAATGAGGATGGCCTTTCACGTATGTATATAACGTGTCTCTCTCTCTCTCTCTCTCTCTCTCTCTCTCTCTATATATATATATATATATATATATATATATATATATATATATATATATATATATATATATATATATACGTGTATAAAGGGTAAGGTGGGTAAATTGAATAAGCGGGTAAAGTTTAAAATGGTTGATTATTAACCATACTATTCCAATTATAACCTAATTAGGACATAACTCTGATTAATTGATTTAAAATCGGCTAATTATGTAAATGGGCTCAACTTTGCAAATACAGCCTTAATTGACTTCAATCTAATTGATTACTTCAATTATGGCCCTATTTGGCTTAATTAGCTAATTAAAGTTAAATTACACTAATGACCTCAATTAATTTGAGCCAAATGAATTTGGCCATTTCAATTAAGACCATAAAAAAGGCTAATTTTTTCAAAATTTACCCCAATTGCTTTAACCATGAATTAGTTAATTAATTCAATTGTGACCATAACTAAAACAATTAAACAATTAAAAATAAATTTCAATAATTCCCCTCCTATTGACTAATCAATCTAATTAAATACCAAATCAGTTCATTAATTTAAATCAATTATGCAAGCACACAGAATTAAAGGTTGAGGGGTAGAATGGTCAATTCTTTTAATTACTCAAATTCCTTGGATTTAAAGAGAATTAATCATTTGTTAATTTGACTTTTAACAATTTAGCCATTAAGTAAATAATTATTCAAAAATGTTTTGCCTTTGATTAATTGTAAAAAAACATTTCTTAATGTCATCAAATACCAATTAATTCCTAAATGATTTGTAATGTCATAAAATCTCTTTATCAATTTAAAGGAGTAAAATATTGACCTGAATAATTTTTATAAAAATTATTTAAACCCTTTAAGATGCATAGCTCATTTTATTTATTATCCAAGGACTCTGAGTAATAAAAATAAATTATGAGAGGTCAAAAATTAGGTGATATCCGGGATATGAGTGCGGATACTCCTTCCCTAGAGTCGGTTCTGGTAGTTAGTGATTTTTTGGAGGTTTTCCCCACATATTTGCCTCGTATGCCACCTGATCGGGATATTGATTTTTGCATTGATTTGGAGCCAGACTATCATCCTATTTCCATCCCACCATATCGTATTGCTCGGACAGAGTTGAGAGAGTTGAAGGAGCAGTAGCAGGACTTGTTGAGTAAGGGGGTTCATTAGACCTAGTGTTTCCCCTTGGAGTGCACCCGTTATGTTTGTGAAGAAGAAAGATGGCACCATGCGGATGTTTATCAATTATCGATAGTTGAACAAGGTTACTATCCAGAACAAGTATCTGATACCCCGCATAGCATCGGTCTTCTCTAAGATTGACTTGAGATCGGGCTATCACCAGTTGAAGATTAGGGTCGAGGACATTCCGAAGACGGTCTTTAGGATCCACTATGGTCCCTATGAGTTCTTGGTGATGTCTTTTGGGCTTACCAATGCACCCGCAGCCTTCATGAATTTGATGAATGCGATTTTCAACCCATACTTGGATTCGTTTGTTATTGTCTTCATTGATGACATTTTGGTGTACTCTCGTAGCAAGAAAGATCATGAAAAGCATTTAAGGATATTACTTGGGTTGTTGAAAGAGAGGAAGTTGTATGCCAAATTTTTGAAGTGTGAGTTTGGCTTAGTTCGATGGCGTTCTTAGGGCATGTAGTGTTGAAGGATGGCATCATGGTGGATCCCAAGAAGATTGAGATAGTTAGATATTGGGCTAGGCCTACTTCGGTGACTGAGATTCGGAGTTTTGTAGGCTTAGCGAGTTAATATCGTCATTTCATGAAGGGGATTTTATCTATTGCTTCCCATTTGACTCGTTAACTCAGAAGAATGTAGTTTTTTAGTGGTCCGATGAGTGTTAAGAGAGCTTTCAAAAGCTCAAGGCTTTATTGACTTCAACCCCGATTTTGGCATTGGCTGTGGAAGAAAAAGACTTTACTGTGTATTGTGATGCCTCTCGGATTGGGTTGGGTTGTGTATTGATGCAAGAAGGTAAAGTGATTGCGTATTCTTCGAGACAGTTGAAGATCCATGAAAAGAACAACCCCACTAATGACTTGGAGTTGGCGGCGGTAGTTTTCGCCTTGAAGATTTGGAGACATTACCTATATGGGGTTCATTGTGAGGTGTTCACTGATCATCGTAGTCTTCAGCATGTGTTCAATCAGTAGGATCTAAACTCGAGGCAACGTAGATGGATGGAGTTGCTCAAGGATTATGACATTACCATTTTTATCATCCAGGCAAGACCAATGTGGTCGCGGATGCGCTAAACAGAAAGGAGGTGAGTATGGGTAGTTTGGCACGTTGTCCCTTGGCTATAGAGGTTCAGTATTTAGCTAATAGCATGGTAAGGCTCGATATTTTAAAACCAGGTAAGGTTCTGGCTTGTGTTGAGGCGAGCTCGTATTTTTTAGAGCAAATTAAGGCACAACAGTTTGAAGATGTGAAATTATGCAAGATTTGAGATAAGGTGCTAAGTGGGGAGGCCAAGGAGGAGAGTCTTGGTAGAGAGGGGGTTTTGAGGATTAAGGGGCTCGTTTGCTCCTCATGTTGGTGATTTGATTATGTTGATTTTGGAGGAGGCACACAGTTCTACATATTCCATCCATCCTGGTGCTACAAAGATGTACCGTGACTTGAGACAAAATTATTGGTGGGGTAGGATGAAGATAGATATATTGGAGTTCGTTTCTCAGTGTTTGAATTACCAGCAGGTTAAGTATGAGCATCAGAGACCGGGTGGTATGACTTAGAGGATGCCCATTCCAGAGTGGAAGTGGGAGAGGATAGCTATGGATTTCATAGTAGGTCTACCGAAAACTTTGGGAAATTTTGATGCTATTTGGGTTATTGTGGATAGGTTGACCAACTCCGCGTATTTCATTCCAATTCAGACTACCTACAATTCGGAGAAGTTGGCTAGGATCTACATTAGAGAGATTGTCTGATTGCATGAGGTGCCCATTTCTATTATCTCAGACCGAGGCACTCAATTTACTTCCCATTTCTGGAGGACTTTGCAGAAGGAATTGGGGACTCAGTAGGATCTTAGTATCGCTTTCCACCCCCAGATGGATGGTCAGTCCGAGAAGACTATACCGGTACTTTAAGATATGTTGCGGGTTTGTGTGATTTACTTTGGGGGTCATTGGGACCGGTTCTTGCCCTTGGCAGAGTCTGCTTACAGCAACAGTTATCACTATAGCATTGACATGGCTCCATTTGAGGCTTTGTATGGTAGGAGATGTCGTTCTCCGATTGGTTGGTTCGATGCCTTGGAAGTGAGGCTATGGGGTACTAATTTGTTGAGAGAGCCTTTGGATAAAGTGAAGTTGATTCAGGAAAAGCTCGTTGCGGCTCATAGTAGAGAAAAAAAGTATGCGGACCGGAAGGTTTGTGATTTGAAATTCATGGTCAGTAACCAGGTTCTATTGAAGGTTTCGCCCATGAAAGGTGTGATGAGATTCGGGACAAAGGGCAAGCTAAGCCCGAGGTTCATTAGCCCTTTTGAGATTCTTCAGCGTGTCGGTGAGATAGCCTACGAGTTGGCATTGCCACCAAGTTTAGTGGGTGTTCAACCGGTGTTTTATGTTTTCATGTTGAAAAAATACCATATAGACGAGTCTTATTTCATCCATTGGGAATCGGTGCTATTTGATCAGAATCTGTCCTTTTGAAGAAGAGCCAGTAGCAATTTTAGATTGGCAGGTTAAGAAGTTGAGGTAAAAGAAGATAGCTTCAGTAAAGGTGTAGTGGAAGCACCGTTCGGCTGGGGAGGCTACATGTAAGACCGAGACTGATATCCATAGTAGATATCCCCAGCTCTTTACTGATTCAGGTGCCTTCCCTTTATTTTTTTCCGTTCGAGGATGAGCGTTTGTTTAATTGGTATCTGATGTAATGATTCATTTGATCGTTTAGAGCATTTTACTCTTTTTCCCAAAATTACCTTCTCGTAGGCCCTTTTGTGTGTTTCTGACTTTCGGGGATGGGTGGCACGGTTTCCCAGGCTATCGCGCGAGTCTTGGTTGATTTTGAGGCTTCTAGAGTTTTCTAAGTTTAATAAGTGAATAAAGATTGACCAATAGTTGACTTTTGGGAAATTGTGTCCGAAATCGAATTTTGATAGTTCTGTTAGGTCCGGAGCGTGATTTTTGAGTTAGACGGTCCCTTGGTTTAGGTCCCGAGGCGTCCAGTTTTGTTTTGGGTTATTGGTTGGAAGGGTTGGTTTTGGTTTAATTGGACTTGACTTGTGTGAACACCGGGTCAAGGCGACCCCGTTTAGGAAATACGAGTGTGTGAGCGAGTTCGTAGCATGTTTTACGATAGATATGCATATTCAGTTTGTTTTACGGGAGGTCTAGGATGAGTTTCGAGTGTTGGGTAGGATTTGCTGAAAACCAGATTTTTCTGGTGTCACGACCCATTTTACTAGGCCGTGCGGGTACCTATCATTCCACCGTGATAGGCGAACCCTTATCCCAACATAACCAATTCAAGTAAAGGCGGAAGAAATAAATATAGAATAAGTCTCAAACCATCCACATAAGATAAAGTACGAAAATACTAATATAACCCCATAGATCTGGTCTGGTCATACAAGAGCACTAACTACATACTACAAGACTGAAAGATGATAAAGTCTCATAATACAACTGTCTCGAAATAAGAATAAGACAAGTAAGTAAAGGAGAGAACATTCGGGCAGTGGCCGTCATCGTGCTCACCCTGGAATGACTCTACAGCAGCCTCGCCAATCATCCACGAGGGGAAAGAGTGGAACCTGTCTAATACTCTACATCCATAAAAGAATGCAACAAGTGTAGATCAGTACAAAACAACGGTACTGGTAGGTATCATCGGCCGACTAAGCATAGCTGACATAATTCAGACAATAAAGTAGGATAGGCAGATAAATCAACAAGTATAAGTCATACATAAGCCAGAATCAAGTACACGTCATCACTTAAGTTGAAGCATCTACTCCCCAAATGTGCCAAGTCTCAAATACTCAGTCTGAATCCATACATCACAAGTACCTCACAAGAATATCAAGTACATCACAAGGATATCACAACAGAAACCAAGTGCAATGCAATGCAATAATGTATGAAATGTATATGCAATGCAATGATGTGTACACATATACTCCGAACGGAAATATCGACGTCTCGGTAGCACAACCCATGGGGGACCCGCGAAGTCCATGTACTATGTCGCTCCGTATCACACAGCATAGAGACAACCTTCCCACCTTTCACGCCTGCCGACCATCCCGTATCACACAACATAGAATGGTCGCGCAATTAGTATAAAACCTCCCAAGTATTTCAAAACAACATAGGCCACATCATCACCGCCCTATCAAATGTGCCTTATAGATATATATGCAAGATGAGTGCTCAATGTATGATTCAAGTATGCAGATGACAACAACAAGATCTCTTATCACACTCATTCTGCTCCGGTACATGACCTCGGATCACGGACTCTCATTTCTTTTTAACACAATCCACAATTACCAATAATGTATCAACAGTATATCATGAGAATGTGTGCAATGCATGTGCCAACATCAAGAATCAAGTCAATATTATAAGTAACAACATGGGTACGCCAACAACATATCAAATACAAATACCAACAGTGGGTATGCCAACAATATAGCCAAATCACAAGTACCAACAGTGGGTGCGCCAACAATATATTTGTTACACCTCGCACTTTCATGGCATGAGCATGCCATGTACTTCACCGTATTAATGTAGTATCGAAGACGTCCCATGAAGTTTTGGGAGGTACAAGTCATGGGAAGTACGTAACAACGAAGCACATGATGAATTACGATCTCGTAAGTCGTAACCGGAAAGAATAGCCTTGAAACCAAAGGACATGACCATTATCAAGTATGATTAATGATAAATATCATGTATAGAGAGTTTCAAAATATTCTGGGACCAAGCAAATCGAAAAAAATAAGTTTGTTGAAAATTTGGAAAAAAGTTGGCAGAATTTTGGATAGAATTTTGGGTCAACTTTGGGGGGGAAGGGTATATCTCCAGCTATATTAGAAGTTTTAAAGTGTTTCAAAAGCCTAAAAGGAAGTTCGTCGAGTCTAGTTTCCAACGCAACAAATCGCTCATCAAAAAGACATCGGAGTAAGGAGTTATGGCCATTTTAATATGACCCTCCAAACTGCCAAATGGCTTTCCCGGGTCCCACTTGGGAAAGTTGGTTCCACCGACTTTCAAGGGGTATAAACCCCCCCCCCCCCCATAAACCCTATTTTTTCATCATTTTACACTCCCATAATTTCTAGAAATCTCCTAACACATCCCCCAAACATTTATAGCCCATTAAATCAAGAATTTAACAAGATTACACCAAACTAGTCCATGAAAGGTGATTGTTCTTGCTTCTACTTGATGTTGTGGTAAATTTGGTCTTGTAAAAAGTTAGTGTGGCGAAAGTTCTTCAAGTATAAGGTATGTTCTTCATCCTATCTCTTATGTTGAGTTGATTTGAAGGTTTAGCAAGTCTTAAAAGTGAAAATAGTTATGGAGGAAAGGTCATAAAGTGTTGTGTTGTAGTTATTATGTTATGGACTGTTTTGAGCATGTTGTGGCCGTATGGTTGGGATGATTTACATGTATATGGATAGTATCTAATGTTGTTGGTGTGTTGGTGAGATTACGCTCCTTGATTGGGAAGAAAGGAAGTGTATATTGTTGTTGTATGTTGAAAAACATTGTGTGGGATGTTTTATGAAATATTTTGGTATTGATGATGATGTTGTTGATATTAGTATTGATATTGTTTTTGTTTTGTTGGTATTGTGATTTCGGGCTAGGGATATAAACTGGGGAGATGCTGCCCGAATTTTGACAGATTTTAGAAGGAATTAATTTGAGGGCTTAAGACAAGCATATGACGACCAGCCTAACAATAACATGAATTCTCTTGAATGTATATTTACAAGATTGGGAGGATAAGCATTAAATATTTAAGGTTAAGGCGACCAAAAAGGTATGTTAAGGCTAGTCCTATTCTTTCAAAAGGCATGATTCCTGTGTTATGATTCCATACATATTTTCCATAACCTTCTTGCTTCCAAAAGTTAGAAGTTCATGATTCTTAAAAGCTTCTTATGATACTAATGATGAGATATTTTCTATGATGAACATGATGATGATGATCCTATTTCTAGAGATTCCAAAGCTTATGGATTTGATGCTACTATGAAATTATTGAGCTTATTTCATGATTTCCTTGATTTTATCCATTATTGTTGATCTCACCTCATAATACTTGTTCCTTCGAGGTGAGATATAGCGATGATGATAATTCCATTTCCAATGCTATCCAAGTTCATCGTTCTTGGCACTCTCACGACACTATTGATCTCATCTTACGATAGTTGATCCCTTATGAAAAGATATGGTGGTAATGATAATGATGATGATGAGGTGCCTTATTTAGGTACTCTTATATATGTATATATGTAGTCATGTGTGACACCGAGTCCCGTAAGGGCCAGGTACGGATACTATCGAGTCCCGAATGGGCCGGGTACGGATACTACCGAGTCCCGAAAGGGCCGGCTACGGATATGATCGAGTCCTGAAAGGGTCGGGTACGGATACCACCAAGTCCCGAAAGGGCTGGGTACGGATAATACCGAGCCTATATGGCCGGGTACGATGTTGTATTGTACTGTAAGTTATTGCATATGTAAGCATGTGGATGTAAGAAGTGTTTCTTCTAGAAAAAGGGTAAATAAGTATGACGAATGTTTTAAAAGGTATTATGAGATATAAACGGTTCTTTTATCTTATGTTATTCTTCGTGCTTTAATCATGCCTTACATACTCAGTACATTATTCATACTGACGTCCTTCTTGTAGACGCTGCGTTCATGCCTGCAGGTAGGCGGACCTGATTCGTAAGAGCTTTATCAGCGGATTCTCAGGAGCACTCTACTTACTTCGGAGCTGCCGTCTATTTGATATTGGTCCTGATGGTCACAAGTATTCTATGTAGAGGATCGTATACATGTGTGTACAGTTGGACGTTTCATAACCCTACCGGTTCATATTGTTGTACAATATTTTAGTAGCATTGTCGACTGGTGACGATGGGCCTAATTGTTGAATATTATATAGAGATGTGCCGTTATATTATGATATATGTCCTTACAGATTATGATATCCATGAGCTATCTTTATGGTCCACCCAAAAATGTCTATGAGATGTATGTTTAGAGGTGCTCGGTGTGTTAGCTCCTGGTGCCCGTCATGGCCTTCACATTGGGTCGTGACAAAAGTGGTATCAGAGCAGTTCGTCCTAGGGAGTGTCTATGAGCCGTGTCCAGTTGAGTCTTGTTTATGGGTGTGAAGTGCGCCACACTTATAAACAAGAGGCTGCAGGGCATTTAGGAACGATTGTCCCTTGTTTCTCATCTTAGATCGTGCCGTAAAGCTAAATTATAGGATGTGATGTCCCTGATGCTAATCCTAAATGTTTTGATTATGGATGAGTAGTTGATTATGCCGTTATGAGATAATTGATGAGAATTGAAGTTGTTACTCCGAGAGGTATGTTTCTTGCCTTATTGATATTGATAGACTTTGATATAAGAACTCGACCTAGATGTTACGGGTATTTGTGATCGCCTTGTGAGGCATTGGACATGTTTTCTGGGCTGTGTGCAGGAATGAGGCAGTAAGAAGTATAGTGGAAACTCTACCGAAATTTTTACAATCTGAATTGTTTGAGTGTTTATGCTATAGAGAAAGAATAAAGGAAAAATGTGACAATCAGATGTTTGGTAAGTCATGATTGAATGAACAATTATGAAATGCTTTCAAAGAGAAGTTTTAGAATGATTGTAATTTAATTTAAGGGAAGAACCCAGAGGGGGGAAAATGATTAGTAATTAAAGGAGTTGGAATGAGTGCATTCGAGATTTCGGAGAATTGAGATTTATTGAAGATATAGGGAAAGTTGAAACTAAGAATTCAAATGCAATATTACGATTTATAGATTGGTGAGTAAGAGATAACGAAAAGATATGGATAAGGGAAAGGAAGTTAACGAGTATATATATATATATATATATATATATATATATATATATATATATATATATATATATATATATATATATATATATATACACACACACACACACAAGATCAGGACGGGTTGATGACAGGCACACAGACTTGTTTATCAGACTTTCCTATATGATGTGGGTTTACATTGGGATTTGGAAGTCACCAGTCATTTGACTTCAAGGGGGTTCTTAGTATTTGATAGTTGGTACTATTCTGAGAATCATTATGGCCAAGTTATTTTGGGTATCAATGACGACCTTGAACTCAAGAATGAGAAATGGATAGGTAAGTTGGATTGTAATTATGATTGTCTTCTAGATTGCTTATATAACTTCTAAATGTGATGTTGCTTGGCCGACGAAGGAAGTAGAGATTGTATCAACCTTAGGAATATGTGGTGTATTTCTAGCTAATCCTTATAAAAAGGCTTCACCTCATATTTTTCTTCAGACAGGTGTTGTAAAGGTTATTGACGATAGAGAAATTAGGTGTGATGTCAGTTTATAGGTAAGGAGAGAAGAGAGTAGGTGTACAAGTGAAGATAAAATATCGCAAGGATCGATTCGGTTGCTACAGGAAAGTAAAGGATGTGAGGTTGATTATTTTAGACAAAGAGACAAGGTACAAGTACGAGTAAAGATTTTTAAGTAAAGTTATATCACCAGGAGTTACAATTAGGACGTAGGAAGGTATGCTAGGAAGACCTACAGATTTAGACATACAAAAAAAAAATATGAGGAACCAGAATAGCCGAGGGTAAATATGAAGCCATGTTGATACATTCACTTAGAAAGCGGAAAAGCCCCCCTCAAAGGCGATCTTAGGAATAGAAAGGATTTGTATTTCTAATAGAATATTCTATGAATTCCAGGGCCAATGTTGTAGAATGGCAAGTGGGGAAGAGCGCTTTATGAGCAAGGGAAGTCAAGAAAGACCCTAAGGGCAAAAGTAAGAAAAGTGGACTAATGAATTGGCAAAGGAAGTTGTGTAGCCATCAAGGACAAGAGGAAGGATAATAAGCCAACAAGTTTGTCCAAGAGGCAAAACATCGCTAACATGGGATAAGAGTCTTGATAAGGAGTACAGAAATTCGATCATAAAGGAAATAAGATGAACGTACGGGGTGTATGTATAAATACGAACAAGTTGTAGTATTATAAGGGAAGATGAGGACTCGACGCAAGGAGAATACTTCGTGAAGATTTTATGATAAGAACAGGAACCGGCCGAATAATAGAAGGACTATAATGCATGACTATGATGCAAACAAGTAGTTAAAAGAACTACGGGACAATATGAGCTAAGCTATTGAAAGGATGAGTCGTGGGAATGAATGGTAGAGAGTATCAACTCTTAATGGTATAGTATAGATATAAATCGTAATTGGGAACTAAGAGCAAGAAGAATCTCAAGGATATTAGTAAAAAGATAGTTATGAAGGAAGATTAGGGCTACAGGTCGGGCACTCCATAAGGAGTCTAACGAATTCCTGTGTCTTCATTAATTCATTAACCTAGGGGACTACTAGTCATGAGAGGTAGAAGTGAAAAGACAATAAAGAAGGCATTTGAATTGTATCCGATATGTATAAGCATTTTGATTTGATAAAAGAACTCAACTAGCAAAAAGGAAAGTAAGTTAAACTATGCGATGAAAAGAACTCCGGCATTATAAGGAATAGAGGAGTTGAAGGATCGCTAAGGTCGCCCAGATGACTATCAAAGATGGTTGACACTCAAAGGTTATGGGTATATGAGAACATCCTTTAAAAAGGGGGGAAGAACAAATTCAGTTCTAAGATGAGCTACAATATTTCCAAGCTCAAAAGAGGGAAATATATTGGATTGAAGGAGTCAAATTTCGAGATGAACCGATATGTCAAGAGTGTGCTAAAGAAAAGTGAGAATGGATTGAATGCATGTATATTATGAGACAAATATGGAAGGAGAATGAGTTTCGCCAATGCGGTACGTTGCATTCTGGACTATGACTTGAATCACTCGCGCCGAAGAAATTTTAGGTACATTTAGATATGCAGTAAAGTACTCCAAGGGGTAGCAGAAGGAGTGAGGAAGGCCGCATATGACCAGGGATAAGTATAAGGGACAATCGGGACTACTAAAAAGAACTTGTAGCACTAGAAGAGATGAAAGATTTAAAAGAGGAATATTTATAGGAATTTCAATAATCTTCAAAGGAAAGGAAGATAGTGTGCCTATGGATAGCAAGACAGTAGTGCTACCTGAGATTAGGGAGTACCTCATAAGTCGTGAAATTCCAAGCCGCTGGTTATATCAATTGTAATAGTGTATGACATAGAACCATATAAATAATCACTATGAAGAAATGGCTAACAGAATAGTGCAAGGACGACGATATGGAGCCGAAGAAGAATAGAGGTTAGTTTAAGTCTCAATTAGTCACCGATATAAGAGAGTCACGGACTTAAGGAGGGAAGTATACTTGTATTGGAAGGAAATTATGATTAAGCAAGATTTTATTTTAGTCCCATGTTTATGAGTTATATTGTAATTATGTTAAGATGGGAGGAGAAAAAATTGAAGGAAAAGTTCAAATATGAATTTGATGATATCTCGAGTCGTAAATTAGCTTGAACTGTGATTATTACTATATTATGAGTACAATCTAGTTACGAGGAAGTATTATATACACGTATATAAGGGATTGTGTTGAGGTTAGTGTTGAAAAGAAGTCGGATGGACAATCTGAAATAAAATAATCACTGAGAATAATAAGTCACTAGCAAGGAAATGCCATTGCAAATCATCTGAGCGCTACCATAGGTGGAACTATGATGATATTGTAAGGAATTAAGGAGTCCAACCAAGGAATTAAAAGGAGATGATATGGCATGTATATAAGGTCGACTAGTACAAAAAGGGATAATCTAAAATAGCACCAAAGAAGCAAGCGAGGAAGGGTGCCATATCTGAATAAGAGAGTTTGTCCACTAGTAGAGAAATAAGAAGCAAGGAAAAAGAGTACAACAATTAAGAATATTCGTAAGATCGGCGGAGAGCCGTAACGATCATGAGCCGAGACCACCTTAATGAGACCAGGACGATAGCTGGATATCAGTTGACCACCGGTTACATACACGGGGACATGAGGATATGAAATTAATGGGTGAGTTTGACAGAGAGTTAAGGGAATATGAAAGAAGACTAATGAGCCCATAGTATAAGAGCATGGAGATCAGCAACTAAAGGAGGACAACCATTTCAAGAAATTAATGATAGCATCGTAAGCTCACAAGCTACAACATTCGAGGACGAATGTTTCTAAAGGGGGAAGGATGTTACACCTCGCACTTTCAGAGCATGATCATGCCATGTACTTCACCGTATTAATGGAGTATTGGAGACGTCCCATGAAGTTTTGGGAGGTACGTAACAATGAAGCACAGGATGAATTACGATCTTGTAAGTCATAACCGGGAAGGAAAACCTTAAAACCAAAGGACGCGACCATTATCAAGTATGATTAATGATAAATATCATGTATGGAGAGTTTCGGAAGATTCCGGGACCAAGCAAATTGAAGAAAATAAGTTTGACAAAAATTTGGAAAAAAAGTTGGCAGAATTTTGGGTCAAGTTTGGAGGGGTATATCTTCAGGTATATTAGGAGTTTTAAGGTGTTTCAAAAGCCTAAAATGAAGTTCGTCGAGTCTAGTTTCCAACGCAACAAACCTCTTGTCAAAAAAACATTGGAGTAAGGAGTTATGGCCATTTTAAGATGACTCTCCAAACTGCCAAATGGCTTCCGCGGGTCCCACTTGGGAAAGTCGGTTCCACCGACTTTCAAGGGGTATAAACCCCCCCCCCCCCCCATCAACCCCATTTTTTCAGAATTTTACACTCCCATGAGTTCTAGAAATCTCCTAACACATCCCCCAAACATTTATAGCCCATTAAATCAAGAATTTAACAAGATTACACCAAACTAGTCCATGAAAGGTGATTGTTCTTGCTTCTACTTGATGTTGTGGTAAGTTTGGTCTTGAAGAAAGTTGGTGTGGCTAAAGTTCTTCAAGTATAAGGTATGTTCTTCATCCTATCTCTTATGTTGAGTTGATTTGAAGGTTTATCAAGTCTTAAAAGTGAAAATAGTTATGGAGGAAAGGTCATAAAGTGTTGTGTTGTAGTTGTTGTGTTATGGACTGTTTTGAGCATGTTGTGGCCGTATGGTTGGGATGATTTACATGTATATGGATAGTATCTAATGTTGTTGGTGTGTTGGTGAGATTATGCTCCTTGATTGGGAAGAAAGGAAGTGTATATTGTTGTTGTATGTTGAAAAACATCGTGTGGGATGTTTTATGGAATATTTTGGTATTGATGATGATGTTGTTGATATTAGTATTGCTATTGTTGTTGTTTTATTGGTATTGTGATTTCGGGCTAGGGATATAAATAGGGGATACTGCCCGAATTTTGGCAAATTTTACAAGAAATTAATTTAAGGGCTTAAGACAAGCATATGACGACATGCCTAACAATAATATGAATTCTCTTGAATGTAGATTTATGAGCTTGGGAGGATAAACATTAAATAGTTAAGGTTAAGGCGACCGAAAAGGTATGTTAAGGCTAGTCCCTTTCTTTCAAAAGGCATGATTCCTATGTTATGATTCCATACATATTTTCCATAACCTTCTTACTTCCAAAAGTTAGAAGTTCATGATTCTTAAAAGCTTCTTATGATACTAAAGATGAGATGTTTTCTATGATGAACATGATGATGATGATCCTATTTCTAGAGATTCCAAATCTTATAGATTTAATGCTATTATAAAATTATTGAGCTTATTTCATGATTTCCTTGATTTTATCCATTGTTGTTGATCTCACCTCATAATACTTGTCCCTTCGAGGTGAGATATAGCGATGATGATAACTCCATTTCCAATGCTATCCAAGTTCATCGTTCTTGATACTCTGACAACACTATTGATCTCATCTTACGATAATTGATCCCCTACGAAAAGATATGGTGGTAATGATAATGATTATGATGAGGTGCCTTATTTAGGTACTCTTATATATGTATATATGTAGTATGTGTATAGTCTCGTAAGTCATGTGTACGGATACTATCGAGTCCCGAAAGGGCCGGGTACGGATACTATCGAGTCCCGAAAAGGCTGGGTACGGATATGAACGAGTCCCGAAAGGGCCGGGTACGGATACCACCGAGTCCCAAAAGGGCCGGGTACGGATAATACCGAGCCTATATGGCCGGGTACGATGTTGTATTGTACTGTAAGTTATTGCATATGTAAGCATGTGGATGTAAGAAGTGTTTCTTCTAGAAAAAAGGGTAAATAAGTATGACAAATGTTTTAAAAGGTATTATGAGATATAAATGGTTCTTTTATCTTATGTTATTCTTCGTGCTTTGATCATGCCTTACATACTCAGTACATTATTCGAACTGACGTTCTTCTTGTAGACGCTGCGTTCATGCCTGCAGGTAGACAGGTAGGCGGACCTGATCCGTAGGAGCTTTATCAGCGGATTCTCAGGAGCACTCCACTTACTTCAGAGCTGCCGTTTATTTGATATTGGTCCTGATGGTCACAAGTATTCTATGTAGAGGCTCGTAGACATGTGTGTACAGTTGGACGTTTTATAACCCTACCGGTTCATATTGTTATACAATATTTTAGTAGCTCTGTCGACTGGTGACGATGGGCATAATTGTTGAATATTATATAGAGATGTGCCGTTATATTGTGATATATGTCCTTACAGATTATGATATCCATGAGCTATCTTTATGGTCCATCCAGAAATGACTATGAGATGTATGTTTAGAGGTGCTCGGTGTGTTAGCTCCGGGTGCCCGTCATGGCCTTCTGGTTAGGTCGTGACAATATCTGAGTACAAATACCAACAATGGGTATGCCAACTACATCATAATCAAGATGATAAAACATAATCCAATATCTACCAAAAACTCATGGCATCAAGCCGGCACAATCGAACAATCAAATCACACATAACGGGGTGGCTAGCCCCAAAACACAACATGGCCCAACCTAAGGTGATATCCAACCTGACTTCATACCCAAAGGTTCATATGCTATCTCCAACAATATGATCTAAATACGTGCTTCGCTATACGAAGTCTAACCAAAGGTAAAACATAACCTACCTGGATAGCCGAACCGCAACACCAACAACTCACTCCTTTGCCTTGCCTTTCCGCTGAACCTTAGAACCAAATTAGTCTAAGCATAATCAAATTCTATATTAGAAATCGTGAAGAATGATACTAATATTGCTACTTTTCAAATTAGGTCAATTCTAGCCTTAGAAATTGGAGAAACGAGCCCACAAAGGCAAAACAGGAATTTTAGAAGGAAAATGCAAAATTAAGTACTAGGTGATCATAACCCAACCACTAATTGTTGATTTAACTCAAGGATTAGCCTAATTTCTAATTGCAAGCAAAACCCACCAATTTGGGTATAAACCCTATCTCTTTGATTCCGAAATTCAACACTAGAAGTGGAAGATATATGATTAACAAGCTTAGATTCATCAAAATCTAACATAAACATCATCAATTTATCATTACCAAACTTAGAGAAAGTGTTCATCAAAATCCTCTTCCAACTTCCATCACTAAGGGGTTATTAAAGGGAAGGGGGGAAATCTAAGATGATTAAGATTTAAGGAAGAGTAAAGGAATAAGCAAGATTTACCTCCAAATATCTCTAAAAACAGTTCCCTCAAGCTAAAATATCGAGATGGAAAATAATGAGGGTCTAAGGGCTTTTAACACTTCATTAATTTATCAAACTGCCCGTCACCCGCTTTAGCGGCACGGGGACGGCGCCACTTCAGCGGTTAATCCGAAAACGCTTGGGCCGCTACCGCTCCAGCGGTACTGCTGCCACGGTGCTGGTGCCGCAAAACGGGCACCAGACACCAGAAAACTTCCCAAGTTTCACAATTTGATCCAATTTTCTGACTAGTTTTCGAGGCCATCTGCTCACATACCATACAAATAGACACACATAACAATGCACTACGGACGCGCTCGTGGCCTCAGAATTCCCAACGGAGGTCTTGTTGACCGAGTCAACCCCCGATGCCTTAATTCCAATTTTCCAACCTAAGTCTCAAAATACATCCGAGTGCATTGGGAACCGAACCAAATACACACCCAAGTTCTAAATGACCATTGAGACCTCTCGGAATTGACGAAATTCCAAAAAAGGTTCGTCTACCTAAAAGTCAACTTCGAGTCAACCGTTTTTCACTTTAAGCCTATATTTCAAAAAGGTTGCCCGAATCCGGTCTAAACACCTCGTCAGAAGCGTGTCAACGGTCCCCTCGGATCAAAAATGATCTAATCAATGCTCGGGAACGGACGAAAATGCGAAAAGACTAGAACGACCAAATGGGTCGTTACATCTGGTTTCTGAAGCAATCGCACCTGCATCAGCTTGACCGACCTACGAGTCTGCTTCTGAGGAATTTGGTCCACAAGCGCGAGCTGAGGGGGATGTGGACTGATCCGTATATGCGGTGGATTCTCTGCAGGCGCAGTACCACCCTTGCGGTACTTCATCCGCCCGTATGCTTTTGGGGCTCATAAGTGGAGACTACATCTGCGGCCTTTTCTCCGCAGGTGCGAGCACGCACTTGCGAGGAAAGGGTTCGCAGAAGCAAAAAATGCTGTTAGTAGGTATTTAATTTCCCAAATCGTGTTTAGTTCATTCATTCACAAATTGAGACCTAGAGAGCTCGGGTAAGGGTGATTTTGAGAGCTTTTTTGAGGTTTTTCAATTGGGTAATCTTCTTATCATCTTTTTATGTTTATATCTTCAATCAATTAGAGAATCCATGTTAGAAATCATGTTTTAGGATGGGGATTTATGGGTTATGAAACCTAAGTTGAATCTTAAATTTTCTCTAATCTATCATGGATTGTTTTGAGTGAGTTCCTAGATTTTGGCTTATTAATCAATGGGTAAACAATTCCTAAGCTTGGACTTCCTATTTAAACCTAAGATTCTTGGTATGAAATTTCAGGTTTTTTTTTTTTTTTTTTTTTGATAATAACTGAAATTGGAAGCTCAACTGGGATTAAAAGTTCATGTTTATAACTTAAAATTTTGATTTTTCCCTTGTGGGCCCTGGGTCACTTTTTGGGTTGCGTTTTTGTTTCCGTTTAGAAATATGGAAATATGGGTGTCCGTAGATTCGTTTTCTAACGTAGAGTACTTATTTGATAGACTTTGATCATTCAGTGGCGATACGAAAAGGAAAGGCTCAAGTCGAATAGATAGTGGCACCTGCTCGGCATTGAGGTAGGTTATGGTGATAAATGCACTAACTTTGTATGGATGTTGTTATGTGGGCTTATCGCCATATTTGTTGATAAGTTTTTATTGTTGATTGAATTATCCAATTACTCGATATCTCACTTATCTCATGAAAAAAAGAAGGATTATGAAATAATGACTTAAGTTGTGATCAACATTCATGTTATGCATCTATTGGTTCCATGATTTGCGATGTTATTGAATTGATTTTCATGCATTGACATACTATTCATTTCATGCATGATTGGTTACGATGATGAGAAAGTGATGGGAGCCTGTGTGGCAAATGGTAACAATGATAGCCCGGGTGGCAAGTGATAATATAGCCTGTGTGGCATAGCCTATTTGGCATTTGGTACATGGACTTCGCAGGTCCCTCATGGGTCATGGCTTTAAGGCATAGCCCTTAGCATGTGTGTATGGTTTGGAGAGGAGGCCTGGGGAACATGGCATTGCATTACATTCATTCATTTACTCATGACTGCTTCCTTGGCATCCTTTTTTTTTGGGAAAACTACCTAGTGCCAAAATCAGAACTTGGGTGGCATTTTATTAATTTTGGAA
The DNA here is from genome assembly GCF_029784015.1 of Lycium ferocissimum. Lineage (NCBI taxonomy): Eukaryota > Viridiplantae > Streptophyta > Magnoliopsida > Solanales > Solanaceae > Lycium > Lycium ferocissimum. Next base: position 11,082,368 of record NC_081351.1, read on the forward strand.
TAAAACTACATGGAAGGGAAGGCACAAACCTAACCCCTATGCAAAGATGAAAATTGGACAGGCCCGGTTTTAATGCATGATGGCATAAGCCTATTTACAGAACCTATAATTTCTAATGATGCATGAACTAGGGGTGGAAGGACTCCTTCCTTGACATAAAGGGGGGAATTAAGACCTAAGTTATGCATGATTCCTATGTACAGGGGTCATCCACACCTATTTTTAATTGGTGTTTGATGTCTCCTATATTAAATTAAGTTCTAATGCTTCTAACTAATTCTAGATAGAAAGCTCATAGAGGATCAAACTAATATAAATTGTTATTCTTTTGTCTGCTTCTTATACTTGGAAGGCCCCATCTATCAATGTTGCAAATGCCTTTCACAGATCTGGGAAGCTCATTGAAATCTATATAAGATAGAGTATCAATATGTGAATGACTGACTTAAGCAAGTTTGTCATCACTTGGTTTGCCTCTCTTAGGCAATGTTTGATTTGGAACACATTCTGATGCAGCAGACTTTGCAACCAGTTTACTATTTGGGAAATATTCCAGGGTGCTTTCATTTTTCCTTGAACTGCTTGAACTAGTAGCAAAGAGTCAGCTTCCAGTATAATCTTCTCCATCCCCATGTTTAAGCACCACTCTACCCCATGTTGTCCCATTAAGTTTCTTATGATCCTTCCTCCACTACAATATCACCTCTACAACTTCCGTCACTTATTACTTGTTCCTTTCCCAAGATTTATGCTATATGCATGTACAACTTTCCCATTATGGTTTCTTATGATCCTTCCTTCACCACAGTCATCACCTCTACAACTTCCATCACTATTAAGCTTGATGAAGTTGGGTGGTAGGGGATGCCATTTGATAGTCTTGATAGTCACCTTTGAGGAATTATTATTTAGTTTGTTGCAAAAGGCAAGCTAATCTGTCTCTGGTTTTAGGAGAGGAAACTGAGTACTGGTGAGTTGCAATATGTGAGAAGAGATGTTCTTTACTGAAGCTGCACTATTGAAGTTTAGAGAACTGAACCGGATGTTGCACCTAACTTTCCAAATTTCCCAGCATATGACTTAGGGTAGGATTCCCTTCACTAGTTTTGAAACAGGATTTCTGGTTTTTAGGTTCCAGCAATGAACCATGATTTGTCTAAGAGGGATGTTTTGTACTTCGATACCCAAAGGATTACTGATGTTTGACCACAGATTTTGGGCTATGTCACTTTGTCCAAAGAGATGTTCAACTGTTTCTATCTTATGAATGTTAGTTGCGGACTAGGTGAAAACAACATATGGAGAGTCCATGAACTTGAATCTTCCAATATTCGTCCGTTGATCGTTAAGGATGTGTTACACGTAGAAAGTCTATATTCTTGATGATTCTCCGTAGAAGATGAAAGTTGACTTTCAATGTACGTATAAATTATACGGTCCTTATTCCAAATCCACTTGTATATGCCAATCACTTCTCCTTCACTAACATTCCAAAAATTCTTCATAACATATTTACATATAGCAAATCAAACACCAAAAGTTGGAAGAATCAAGGGTGTACGTGAAAATCTCTTGGGTATTGAAAGTTCTTTTAATTTACCTACATCGGTGAGTTTAGCATCCATATTGGTTTGTCCTTCTTGTTTGTATGCAAATAATGGTATGTTGGTTGAAAGGTGTATTGTAATATCGTTGTTATTTGGGCCGTTTTACTATGTATGGGATCATGTGCCCCTTATTCGCTTTAGTATTGTTCCATTTCCACTCACCATCTGAATACACCTCATTAAGTTTGCCGTTGTTTAGAATCTAATCATCTGGGAGCAACTTGTACAAAGCCCGTTCCCCATTCCAGTTGTCAAACCAAAAGGATAAATCCCCTTGACCAACTTGCCACAATATATTATCTTCTCATGATCTAGTTCCCAATAGGTTGATCCGATGCCATAATTGCGCATTGCCCTCCGTATACGAGATCGAGATCTACGTATATTATATGTATATATGATTATATATGTATATGGAAGTAGGCGGGATTTGTTCTTGAACGCGGAAAAGCATTTGGCCATTATGTATTCTTTATGGATCGGGATTCATTTGTTCTAAGGTTCCACTATTGCTTAGCTATAAAAGCTTTCTTGTTCTCTTGACATCCCTCAAACATCTGAATCCAACTCCTCCTTCCTCTTAAGGGAGACACATCTTTACCTACTTACTCCAGTGATATTTTCTCTTGGAATCATTTTCACTCCAAAAGAATCTGGATATGGCCCCTTCCAATTGTTCAAAGGTTCCCTTTGGTGGTTTACTATATATATATACGCATGTGTACATGTTTTATGGCCGTTTATAGCGTGTAAGGTTAAGACGGCATGGCTAGTAGTATATACTTGATTAAGATGATTTTGCCTCCGATGGAAAGAAATTTAGCATGCCATGTGTGCATCCTCTTTGTGATTGAGTGAACTATTTCTGAGAAGTAGACAATGTTCATTCTCCCCACAAACAAAGGGCAACCTAAGTATTTGATTGGCCAGTCTTTCCTCTGCATTCCAGTTAGATAAGTTACTCTATATTTTAGTTCTAAGTCTACTTTTGGTGCCACAGCAACACAACTCTTTTGCTTATTGATCAGCTGCCCTGAAACATCTGCATAAACTTTTAGTAACTTCAAAATTTTCCTTATATCAGAGGGTTTACCTGAAGTGAAAATTATGATGTCATCTGCAAAGGCAAGATGGGTTATCTGTGGTCCCTTCAGAGGTAATGAAGGAAACTCCAGCGCAACATGAGTAGATTTCACGTGTTTAATTTTTCGATTAAAAAGATTCAAATTTACCCCCTCAACATTTCAATATAATTAAAATTATCCTCAATGAAAACAAAACGTCGCTAGGAGTGAAGGTAAAATATATTTTCCTAACGGTACATATTTATAATTTTCTACCAGACCAAAACTCTAACAAAATGAAAAATTGCTCAATTTCACTTAATACAGGGTAATACGACCTTTTTCCTCGTATTGAATGGAATTAGCCATTTATTCTCGTACAATTCAACGACTCCATCACAGTACTAGATTCGAACTTTCTGCAGAATTTTTAATTTTTCTTCACATGCGACAAAGATTGCATTTCCATTTCTATTGTTTTTTTTATATATAGAAATGGGAGTAAAGGGACGAAAACATGCTTAAATAATTGTACTTTGTGCTGCACTGGAAAAACCTTTCAATGTAGTGTTACTTTTGAACCCTTATCTTTTCCTATAATTCACCATATGTCCTCAATTCTTTTCAAATACTTGCACGTGTCCTTTCATAAAATTAACAGCTCCTTCTAGTCTTTTCTTGTGTCCATTCTTCTTTATTTTCTTGTTTTCACCCATTTCTTTGTGGTGGTATTTTGATAAAATTGTGATAGTTTTCCTCTTATATTTTGATTTTCTGGGTTGATTTTTAACATGTATGTCATTATATTTTACCACTTCTACGAATGCATGTTTAGAATTGGGAATAGATACTTGGGCGCATCTATCAGAATGCATATTTATTGCGTTATTGGCGGATGAATGAACACCTACTGCAAATGGAACTTTTGGAATGAATACATATTTATTTAGTGTATGCAGTAATTGTTATTGAATTTTGGTGGGTATCAAATTGTACAATGGTACCCCAAGGGTGTTCGACAATATGCCCGAAACAAATTAAGTTATTTTTCACATTTTTGAAGGTACCTTTTAGTGCAATTGAGCTTTACTTCTCTTTCCGCTCTAAATTTGTATGTGTTTTCTGATGTTGATGCGCACATAAGTAGACTCAATTTGTTGAGAACACGAATGTCCGAGATCGGATGAATCAACGGATGAATCCAATTAACAAGATATGGCAAAGGAGCAAATTATAAGCCAAAAAAAAAAAGTTGTTGTAGTCGACACGAAGTGTGCCACCATTAACAAGATATACCCTCCTCCAACGCTCTTTTCGGGTAAAGGCTTTTATCAGCCTTTGTTTCCTAATCTCTTTATATCCCATTTGGATGTTCATTTTCGTGCTTTTACTTTTGGGTTTATGTGTGCATGTTATTGTTTTGGTAATTGAACTATCAAATATGTTGAAATTTTCTTCATTCTTGATGTTTCTTTTGATCCCCATCTAATTGAAATATCAAATATGTCAAAATTTTCTTCATTCTTGATGTTTCTTTTGATCCCCATGTGGGGTAATCTAATAGAAGCTTTGGGATAAATAAGTCATGCTAACTTTCCCTAAAGCTAAAAGTTTATTTATTTTGATGGGTTCATATGCTTATTTTGATGGGTTTATACCCATGATGCGGCTCATGGGGGCAGAAATCAACGGATAATTAGTTGGTGAAGGATTATCAACTACTCAGAATAACATGTTTGCATACTCTTTTTATCATTTGAATCCTTGATAGTTGACACCTAGACGCGTTTGGTCCAAATTTACTATCATAGACTTGAAGCAGCTAAAAAACCAATTACCATGAACTACCCTAAGCCTTAAAACAAGAATCTTTTTTTTTTTCTGATTGCATTGTTGTATTTTATTAACATTCAGCTTGCATACTGTGCTTTTATTTATGAACCTAATCAGGCCTTGAAAAATATATTTTTTAAGAAATACTTCCGATTGAGTATATGACCTTTTTTGTTAAATAGTTCTTACGGGTCTACAGGAATTCTTTTAAGAAAGAATATTAATATTGAATAATTTAAAATGGGAGATTATTTGAAAATGCCTTTTCATAGCCTCGCATCCTAAGATATTTGTTATATAAATGAACATATGATGTTCGATGATCGCTGTAGGCATCTAACCTTTTTCCCACAAAATCTTAGGAAAATGCAAAAGACAAATACCGCATCATTATCATTTACAGTCTTTGATCTCCACCACATTCTTCTTTTTCACTGACAGAAGAGTAAGAAGGGAAATGACCAACTGATAAGTAGAAAAGACAGGGAATTCGAGAATTACAGTATAGTATCACCTTAGTGTAGCTGAGAAGAAAACACGTCATTCGTCCCCTAGAAAGCCCTGTTGAGCAAAAAAAATTCAGTTTGAGCCTATACATAAGATAGTGTAGTTTCATTGAGCAAGAAAAGACTACATTTAGAAATATTCTCAGCATCCTTTTCGAAGAGTGTATATTGATTGTGGAGATCAAAGGAATTCATACGCTTAGCTGAGGGTTCCAAGTTCCAACTGACCGGCAATCTGTGTTGTAATTAGAAGAGCTTCATTTCCACAAGGAGATATTTGTAAGTGTCATGTTCCAAACTACCTCCTAGATGTTATGACCATTTCGCATACAATGTTATCTATTCTGAAGTCATTAAAAAACATGTTCATAATAATATCCTAATAGAAAAACATGTGTAAGAGAGACAAGGTTGAGATATAGTTATCGCCAACTCCCAGCACACCAGATGCAGATGTGATGTAAAGGGTGGGCTCGAGTACGGTAAGTGAGTCAGCTTTCACTCTGTAGAAAAACAAACCTTTTCTATTTCTATTTATACCAGTTTTTGAGTTTTCCATAATAAGTTAATGCCTTTTGTTTGGCCAGGTATTTAGTTTCACTCCCAGTATTAGCATTTGCGCTCAATATAGTGTTTGAAGGCATTGATGAAAAGTACACTTTTAACCCGTTTGGAAAAGAAACATATGATTCAAGATTAAATTTCTACATGTGTTTCAACCAAGTGTTAGCTACTGAACTTTTCGGAGTTGCTCTTATCAATTTTAAATCAATCTTGGACACAATGTTGAAATATTTTAGTATTGAGCACGGGCAACCTCTTACTAGTCTATTACATCTAAGTGGGATGGAGGGATGAACACAGCAATACAAATTTGTACCACAAGCTATATAAATTATACAATTTAACCAACTACTTTTTTATTTCACGTGGACATATGTCATAGTACTGAATATTTATCTCTTCTCATGTGTACACCTATGCACTTCAATTTTAATTCTCCGACATATTTATTTTCTCCGTTCACTTATACTTGTTGACTTTTGACTTTTCAAGTTTTTTAGGAATTAATAAATAAAGTACTCCCTTTGTCCCACATTACTTGGCTACATTACTAAACTACTTTTTTATCCCACGTGGACATATGTCATAGTACTGAATATTTATTCTCTTCTCATGTACACACGTATGCACTTCAATTTTCATTTTCCGACACATATTTATTTCCTCCATGCACTTTTACTCGTTCACTTTTAACTTTTTCGGTTCTTTAAGAATTAATAAATGAAGTACTCAACATCACTAAAAATATATGTCCAAATTACTTGGTCACTTACAAAACCAAAATAAAATTAATTAAATCTTTCCTATCTTACCCTCTCTGTCTCATATTACTTGGCCATATTACTTTACTAAAAATCCAAATTCTTGTTCATTTACAAAATCAAGATAAAATTAATTAAGTCTTTCCCATCTTACCCTTAGTAATAAATGCTCTTGAGAATAGTTAATCTTGATTAGAATGTATTTATTGGAGAGACATAGGGGTAAGTTAGTAAAATATATCTTTTAATTATGATTTTTTAAGGGGCGTGCAAAAGGGAAAGTGACAAGTAATATGAGACAGAGGGAGTATATATTTTACCATAATATTCGACTTTTGACTTTTCAAGTTTTTTTTAATAAATGAAGAACTCCCCTCCGTCCCATATACTTGCTACATTACTAAACTATTTTTTTATTTTCAATATTTATTCTTTTCATGTATACACGTATTTTTTAACAAATTAATAAATGAAAGACTACTCCCTCCGTCATCCCATGGGCGTTCATCGATTCTATTCTTCTCGATGCTACATTACGTAAACTACTTTTTTATAGCTACGACTCTTATAAATTTATTCTTTCTTAGTTTGTAAATACACGTTTAGCACGAGGTATTCAATTTTCATTTTCCGACACATATTTATTTCCTCCGTGTACTTTTACTTGTTCACTTTTGAGTTTTCACGTTCTTTAAGAATTAATAAATGAAGTACTCAACATTTACTAAAAATATAAGTCCAAATTATTTGTTCATTTACAAAATCAAAATAAAATTAATTAAATCTTTCCCATCTTACCCTATCCGTTCCATATTACTTGGTCACATTACTCTGCTAAAAATATATGTTCAAATTCTTGTTTATTTACAAAATCAAGATAAAATTAATTAAGTCTTTCTCATCTTACCCTTAGTAATAAATGCTCGTGAAAATGGTCAATTTTGGAGAGAGATAGGAGTAAGATAGTAAAATACATCTTTTATTTATGATTTCTTAAGGGGCGTGAAAAAGGGAAAGTGACAAGTAATATGGGACAGAGGGAGTATATATTTTACCATAATATTTATATTTATTGGTGTAAGTCTCAATAACCTTAGAAAATGATTTGAAAATGAGTAATTAATGTGAAGGGTAAAATTAATAATAAGAACAAAAATTTCTTTCTCTTGATATGTTAACGTGGACAAGTAAAAGTAAACGGAGAGAGTGACTTTTATCCCCGTTTTCCTTCTTTGTTAATACTTTAAACGTGAATAGAGGACGAATAATACCAATGCAAATTTGTATCAAAAGTTATATAAATTGTACACTTTAACCAACTACTTTTTAATCTCACTTGGACATGTCATAGTGCTGAGTCTTTATTCTCTTCTCATGTATACACGTATACACTTCAATTTTAATTCTTCTACGCATATTTATTTCCTCCGTGCACTTTTACTTGTTCATTTTTTACTTTTCACGTTTTTTAAGAATTAATAAATGAAGTATATATTTTATCAAAATATCCATATTTATTGGTGTATAGTCTCAATAGCCTCAGAAAATGATTTGAAAATGAGTAATTAATGTGAAGGGTAAAATAATAAGAAGAAAAATTTCTTTCTCTTGATATGTTAACGTGGACAAGTAAAAGTGAAGGGAGGGAGTGACTTTTATCCCCGTTTTCCTTCTTTGTCAATACTTTACTTATTTTACTCTCCTTTACATTCTCTGATTATTGTTTCTTTACATTTTTAAAATGTATTACTTTATATTTTCATTTCAGAATTGAAATTTGGTGATTTATGATATAACATATATCTTTCTAATTTTGATTTCTTTGTAACATTCTTTTTATCTATAATTGTTAATATAAAGAATTATAATATATTTTTTTAATTAATTTAATTAAAATATTTTATGCTTTTAAAAAATCCAATATGTACAACAATGGTTCTTATGTTTGGATCTGAACAGTTAGTTAATTGAGATGGATATCAACCTGTCCGTATACATATAAGATATTAAAGAATTTAAAAGAAAAAAATCTAGAATCAAAATATTAATTTTCCCTCATATTCTTACTAATTTTCTTTTTCACATCGATGAACAACTTTCATTGTCATGACAATGAGAAAAAAGTCCAATTCTTTCCATCTTAAAGACTTAATTCCATCATATGTTTTTAATTATTAAACTCTATTTTTTAATTATAACTAAAGTGATGGTACATAAAATATATTTTGTATATGTTGCTATACATAATAACAATTAGAATATTTTTAAAAGTTATTAAACCTTAAAGACTGGCTAATTAAAGTGAATAGACATGTTCGGCCCTTGCATCACACTGACATGTATTGCTAGTATACTAATATATTCCATGACGTGCTTCACTAGGTATGACTTGGTATTCTACTTGACAAAATTACAATCATGCCGTCTGAATTTATATGGTTTGAATTTCAAGGGTTAAACATTTTTTCTTAAAATCACAATTTTGGCATATGCCTTATAAATATTTTGAACTTTCAGTTATTATGACTTATAGTATTTTTTTCATAATCTCCAAATGTATAAATTTTATTTTAAAAAATTTAAAGATTTCATGTCCGAATTCATAATCAAAATTAAAAAGTTTGATTCTTAAATACAAACTGTGCCACATAAATTAGAATAGAGGGATGCTATCTCTGCACTGCTTCACAGAGCAACTGAATTTTCTTCTAGATTAACACGTTCTTTCTTGGTCTTCTTCTTCTTGTCTATATAAGGAGTTGGATGGAAGTTTCGTTTTAGAAAGAAAAATTAAATCACTTTTGGACTTTTGGTCACCCACGAAAAAAGGGAACCAATGTTTACGAAGGAACTATAAAATTAAATTAACAAATTTGTAGTGGAGTTTGTGCCGTTATATGTTTAGATTTTGAAAAATAAAGGAAAACCATTGGCAGTTTAATTTATAAGAACGTATGTTAAATTATTTATTTATTTATTATGAGGGAGACTAAGAACTGAAACATTACAACTTGCAAATTTTTTTCAAGCTATGTCATCTCATATTAGATCAAATTAGTAAATGGTCTGTGTGTTTGGGGATTTCTTTTTCTTTTCCTTTACAGAAGAGTTTCCTATTACTGTCTCTTATCAATATTGTCAGTCTTTGAAGGTTTTCACACACACCCGTAAAAATGTAATAATAATTTCTCAATTTTCTAAAACGTCAATTTTTCAGAGACAAATCTAATTTGGCAATACAAGGATTATTTGAGAGTACCAAACAGGCGAAAACAAACTGTTGTATGTATATCCGAAATTATTTAATTTTGCTATTCATTAAACTTTTCTTCCGCTAGAAAAGTCATTTTTCACATTTTTAATGAATTTATTTTTCTAGAATAAATATTTTGACCAACAAAACATAAAAAATTGAAAACATTTTTGCAACGTACTACAGACCATTTCTTTTTTTGGGTTTCCCACTTCACTGTTCGGTACCCGCATTGAAACCTGACCAGTGGCGGAGCCAGGATTTCCGCCACTATATAAAAAAAGTAAACATACGAAGAAGCCTAAGGGGGTTCAACATCTACTATATATACATAAAAAATAATTTTAACCTTGTAAAAACAGTATTTTTTTCCGCCGAGAGGGTTCGGTTGAACACCCTCGGCATAGTGGCAACCTGGCTAAATTCAAATTGCGCGTTGCAAGATTTTCTTAATTCTCATTGCTCCAATCCGAGAAGTTTTTTTTTTTTTTTTTTTTACTACGGACCCTCAATTTCGCATAGTTGGCCATTTTTCTTATAGTTTTTTTTTTAAAAGAAAAAAATCTTTACCCCTCCCTCAGGAGCTTTCCCCTTTGCTCCCTTGGTTCCTTGGTGACTCGAACTCGCAACATTCTGGTTGAAAGTAGAGGGCGCTTACCATCTGAATAATCCCCTCTTGTCTGTGTCTAGAAAAAAAAATTGAATCAACCATTTTTTTTCTCGTACATTTAAATGTTTCCTTTCACCTACTAGCTAGATTTGAACTTTCTGCATCTTTTTTACTTAATATGTTATATTCCATGACGTGCAATTCACTGGGTATGACTTGGTTATTCTACTTGACAAAATTTACAATTAATTCCTTGACCTGCTTCACAGTGCAATTTGACTTGGCTTTTCCACACTGCCTAATTTCTTGGTTTTCTTCTTCTTCCTGCACTATATAAGAAAGCAATTTGATGGTTCCTTAGCACTATATCAGCTCAAGTATTTTTTTTCTAAGTTTTCTTACTCTTCTCAGTTCCAATTTTGCTATGGCTTTTTGCACTAAAAACGGCTTATTTCCTGCAGCTGCCCTTTTACTTGTTGGGCTGTTGATGTGCAGTACCCAAATGACAGGTCTCTCTCTCTCTCTCTCTCTCTCTCTCTCTCTCTCTCTCTCTCTCACACACACACTCACATATGTTACATATTTATTAACCTTCTCTATAACAACATTTCATTATAACAATCACGTTTTTGCGAATCGATCTTTGATATTGTTATATTATATGTTCTTTATAACACAACATTTGACTATAGCAACAAAAAAAATTCATAATAAACGACGTTGTTATAGAGGTGTTTGACTATATATGCACCTCGTATCTAATGCGGTCGTAATTTAAATTTTATGGCTACAATTCTTAAGGTTCTTAGGAGCGAGGCCATTAAATTCTTAAAATTATGGGTTCAGGCTTACTATTTGATTCTACAATTTTAATAAATTTTTATAAATAAATTTATGTCCCGCGTAAGAAGTATTATTGGATTCGGTGAATCATTGTCTACATACAAGATCCGCCACTGCTTGTATCATGTGGATTTTCTTATACACACTAATAATATAAATAATTTTTACAATTAGGAGTAACATATTTATTTTAATATATCGTAAGAGATAACCTACCTTATTTACTAGGTTACTGAACACATTTTTGATAAATAGTTACTTGTAATTACTTTATGTGACCTGACACTGTAACAATTTCTATCACTATTAGTATAATGAGTTAATAGTCCTAGTGAAAAACACTATATAAATCCACGTTTACGTTCTTCCAGGATGGTGCAGTAGGTTCTATTGCTAAGGACATAAAAAATAGGTTTAATCGCCTCACGCAGTTGTGACATTTACAAAGATCTTTACAAAATGTATTTTATAGACTTAATTTAACTAATCTTTTAAAATAATCCTTGCATACCAAAACATAATCTCCTTATGGGTGTATTAACCAACCATCCTGAATTGATTTTTTTCCAAAGAGTTGTTTTGACGGGCCAATAGAAAATATAGAGAATTTCTAGTACTTTATTTTATTTTATTGTGTGTAATGTTTGCCTAAGAAAAATCTAAATAGAGAAATATGGTCAGTGAACATTCATATAACAGATCCTAATTTGTTTTCATTGAGACGTTATTGTTATTGTTATTGTTAGGCAATATACCTAAAGACTCCTTAAACTTGGCACGAATTATTAGTTACATACCTAAATTATCAGTAGTCTTAGTTACTCCCTTGAACTTGGCTATTTGATACTAGTATTTTCCTTAGACGCTGATGTGAACAAGAGCGTAGCTACACTCTCTTTTAGGCACGTGCGGTTGAAAAAAAAAATGAAAAATCAGCTCCCAAGTAGGATATTTTATAACTGTTAATCGCCAATAGCCTTGTTATTGTTTTTATTATTTTGACGTTTTTTTCCCTCATAAATGCAGGAGTGCAGTCTGTTGGAGTATGCTATGGAAAAAATGCCAACAATTTACCATCAGTGCAAGATGTCATAAAACTATACAATGCTAATGGCATTAAAAAAAATAAGAATCTACCACCCAGATCAAAGCGTCTTTAATGCTCTCAAAGGAAGTAACATTGAAATAATTCTTGATGTCCCCAAATCAAGATCTTGAAGCCCTAACCAATCCTTCAAGTGCCAATGCTTGGGTCCAAGATAATATAAGAAGTCATTTTCCAGATGTTAAATTTAAATATATAGCTGTTGGAAATGAAGTTGATCCCAGACTCCCAGTACAAATACCGGTCAATATGTGCGATTTGTTGGTCCCGCGATGGAGAACGTTTACATCACGTTAGTAGTAGCGGGTTGCAAGATCAAATTAAAGTCTCAACCGCGACATATTCGTGGCTCTTAGCGAACACCTATCCACCCAAAGATGTTATTTTCCGCGAAGAATACAAAAGCTTCATTAATCCCATAATCGAATTTCTAGCACTAAATAACCTACCACTCTTACCCAATAATTACCCCTATTATGGCCATACTAATAACATTCTTCGACGTTCCACTTTCTTATGCATCGTTCAACCCGTATACTGTAAAATCGGTAAAGTTTGTCCTGCAAACCAGGGTAGGTAAAAGGAAGAAAACGAACGATAGTGTTTGATCCGAAGAAGCTTCGCATAAATTCGTTGTATCCGGAGATAACTCCTCATCGTGATTGGTCCGGGTCCGGCCTATACGGGGAGTTGATCGTGGCCGTTTGCGGTTCGCTCGAATATAGCGGATCGATCGTGGCCGTTAGCCCGGTTTTTGTGACTATTCGATCGTGGCCGTTGGTCCGGATAATCAGCTTATTCACCCCTCACGTGGGGAATCTTGTTGCCACCGTTTCGACAGCCGTATGGTGTCGACCGTACGACCTAACCTTATTCATATTAGGTTTTCTTTATCCTAAAAGGGCTCCATGATGTATAGAAGGCCCATGAGGAAAACTATAAATAGTGAGTCATTCCCTCACTTTTGGGGTTGGCTTTTCGTATCCAAGAGCTTTATACTTTGAATATATGTATAAAAATCTTTTCTCGCTTTGGTTTTCT